>NC_143139.1:65840227-66143257 GCF_059928025.1 Delphinapterus leucas
ATCCACACTGCAATAAAACAGTATAGAGTTTTCGGAGAAAAAACTGGAGGAATCAACAATCATTACATTACATGCAAAAAAATAATTTTTAAAGACAATATCAACTAAGGTCTGAGTTTTTTTATGAGAGGTTATTGATCTAAGACAGAGTTGAAGCCTCAGAAATTTAATGAAACCCTAGCCTGCTTATGATGTTCTTCTCTTTATCCCTATCTAAATGGAAGAGCAGCAAATTATTCTCTACAAATGTCTAGGTTTAGAAGGTCAAATTATTTCTTCAGGAAGTCACATCTCACAGGACTCTCTTGACACTGGTGAGAAGCAGGGATTGAAGAATGTCAGCCTCTATGTAGAGCCACACTTCACAAGTTTTCTTCTGGTAGACATAACCTAATTTCACTCTGTGCATTCGTTCTGCAATGTGCTTTCAATAAATGTCACCATGTACTCAAGAAACAACTCTAAAATTAATCCCACCTGAGGTAATATGTGAGAATTGGGCAGGCTAAAGGCTCTCATAAAACCTTACATGATATTTAAGCCTCAGATGTGGCCATTCAGTGTAATTAGGAACTTGTTAGTTGGAGGAGTGTTTTGACTTTATGTGCAATGTATTTATATGTTGCTTTGGTCCAGAAAAGACTTTTAAGAAGATATACAATGAAAGACGTTATGCCATATAGCAAGGTAATATTAAATTCTAAAAAGAGAAGAAATACAAGGCAGAGAGAAAATAAGCATGGAAGTAAAATGGAGCCAGCATGAGCTTAATACAAAATAAATACCATTAACCTTTTGAAGGGTTCACAGGTTGGCTCCAAGCTTTCCAGAAGAATGGCATTTATTCAGTTACATTCTCAGTGTGTTAAGATAAAAACAACTAGTTTCTCAAGGAAAGCAATAACTCTTCCTGGTTCTGAGATCAGAGTGAAATTTATTCCACGGACCCTTTCAAAAGACCCTCTTTAATGCACTGAACGACATCCTCAATAACATTCTTATGGGAAATGTAAGCTTTGTGGCATTGTTTTTATAAGGAAATGGATGAATGAGACTTCTATATCTACACATGCTAAAATAATAACATTTCATATTTCTCAGTTTAAACTGCTTTTAGCATTGAGAATAAGCAATTGAGTAGTTTAGATTGAGGTTACTAGGGGTTGAAAATAATGTCTGCGAATGGGACTCAGTCTCTCTAAATGCTCTTTCTTTGGATGAACACTTAAGGAAAGAAAGGTGGAATGATACAATCAAGTATTTCTTGAGTGGGACTGATTCTAAGGGAGGAACGGTTGGAGTGTGGAGGAGTGTGCAGGAGAGAACATTTACTTCTCTAAATTTCTATTATTGGTGGATGAGAAAGTCATGGATTTGAAACAGAGAACACAGAAAAGTGCCCTAAGGGTGCTTGAGGCCAACTACATTTCCCTCATAAAAGAGGTTCTGAATCAGAAAAAAACAAAAAAACACAAATTTTCATATATATTTTCTGGGTCAAGGACTCCTTTAAGATTCAGATGAAAACTATGTATCTTCTCACTGGGAAAAAAAAACACATTCTAATGTAGCAAACATCAGCTCTCAGCCCATTCTAACCTTAGAAAAATTTTGATGATGAGGTTCTACAACAAGGGGAAAAAAATTCCAGGCACTTTTATTTTCTCAGTTTGCCCATCTGCATTAAGAAGAGAGCTGGCAAGTTACAGGTACATACATGTGGAAAGTATTTTGTCTAAAGAAAAGAGTGTAATAGTGTAAAAGTGACTATTAGTTTTAGAGTTGAAATGGTAACAGATATACAATGGTGGCAATAAGCCTGGGAAAGATCATTGGCAAAGGCCAGAGGAAAAAAGAGTGTATCAATGGAAAGGCAGAAGGCATCCTTGGCAGTGATCATGACAGTGGTGCAGCACAAGAGGGCAGAATTTTCCTCACCTGGTTGTCTTAAACCTTTGCCTTTGTGCAGCATTGCCAGGAATTCAAGTACTAGAAGGCACAGAGAATAAAGAGTCGGTGATGGAGTTATCCCATCTCACATTTGGGACTGCAGAATGAGCTAGAGCATTCTCCCTGTAGTATGTAAATAGAAAGGAAGGTGAGAAGAATGAATCCTCTACTAAGATTAGTTAAATGGAAGAGTGCAAACTTGAAGTCTTTAAACAAAAATCAACTTGTTAATGCCATCTATTGTGCTAGCCCAATACGTTTTTGTAAAATTAGTTTTCAGTATGTAAAACTAATATCTATATAAATATGTACATTTCTGGCTTCTTAAAAAATATATATCAGATGACTTGACAATGGCGGACTCCAATTTCTCCATGCAACAGTCATTCCCTCACAAGCACCAAACTTTGTTTTTCCAGCACTGAGGCTCTTATCTTCAAGCTTGAGCATTGTTTCTTTCCAGTAGCCAGGTTGCCTACTTTGTTAATTTATATTACCTGCCTCACCTCTGTAGCGTTGAGTTTGTAATCCACTCCTCTCCACTCCTGAACTAATGTGTTACATTTTATTCATCTAATGTGGCAGCCATGAGGATGCACCTACAAACCTCCAATTCTAGGGAGCTTAATTGTCCACAGGTATCAACTGCTGCACTCTGAATCCACCACCATATCTTCACCAAGGCCATACTCCTTATTGGCTGCTCCCCACCAATGATTGAACACACCAGGAATCCTAAAATAGCTCCAGGACTCTCTAGTGATTTCGCTGAAGCTTCTGAACTTGCAGGGCAGACTAAGATACTTTCCCCTAACTTTCCTTTACTATGGGTCAGACTTGCCTCCCCCAGCTTTCTCCAGCTCCCTCTCATTTTCTGTCTTAGAGGCATTTTCTCTAGTAAAACCCTTGCTTACTTAACGCATCTCAATGTCTGCTTCTTGGTGAACCTAGACTAATATAAGTGGTATCAGAAGTAGGGTGATGTAAGAAAGCAGGCAATAAGATTAGGATTTGGGACTGGCTCACCCACCACCCAAAAGGTGAAGAGAGTGTCATTGTGTCTGATAACTGGGACATGGCTAGTCACTGGCACAAAGTGTCAGTGTACTTGCTAGCAATTTTACCTGTAGTGACTTGAAAATTAAAAAAGAAGAAAGAAAACAGTCCCAATGGAGACTTTCACTTGGCAGGTGAAATTATATAGGCATTTAAAAAACTGGGGGATTAGAGGATACCTAGAAAGGCAGTGGAGTTTACTGGGTACTGCTAAATTGTATCGATACCTTATGGAATGATAATGAGAGATTGAGGGCTATTTTTTTTTTTTTTTTTCCGGTACGCAGGTACGTTGTGGCCTCTCCTGTTGCGGAGCACAGGCTCCGGATGCGCAGGCTCAGCGGCCATGGCTCATGGGCCCAGCCGCTCCGTGGCATGTGGGGTCCTCCCGGACCGGGGCACGAACCCGTGTCCCCTGCATCGGCAGGCAGACTCTCAACCACTACGCCAACAAGGAAGCCCCTTGAGGGCTATTTTTAAATTAATTTTTATTGGAGTATAGTTGATTTACAATTTTGTGTTAGTTTCTGCTGTACAATAAAGTGAATCAGTTACTATTCATATACATATATCCACTCTCTTTTAGATTTTATTCCCATATAGGTCATTACAGAGTATTGAATAGAGTTCCCTGTGGTATACAGTAGGTTCTTATTAGTTGGAGAGATTGAGGGCTATTGAAAAAGTAGTCAATGGCTAAATACTTGGGACAGAGGGCCACTGTGATAGAGCTTCTTATTACCTGCAGTAGAAGGACAGACATAGTAGACCATCTGGTTGAAGACTGTTGAAGTCACAAAGCCTCAGAGATATCTGAATGCTCAGTCAAGTCAAGTATGTTATACAAAGTTTAGGGCCTGGTAGAGAAAACCTGAGATGCTAAACTATGATTTGGGGCATTTGGATGGAGACTCTTGACCTTCTCAGACTCTCTGGTCTAGCAGAGAGGTGATCCACTCTTCCCTGGTAAGAGCTAACATTTCACTCTGCTGGAATATGCTGCAGGAGCCTCTCTCTCATGAAGCATCAAGTGTTCTTCCACCTCCTCTCCTGGACACCAAGCTGATGACAAATGTTACATCCCAACATAATCCAACTGAGGATGTCCTCAGCCTGATAAGGAAGGATAGAAACTATATACATTAAGGAATTGCAAGATTTAGCAGGCATTTACCAGTAGGAGCCAGGGGTGATCCCGGGGTTGCATTTTAAGAGTGCTTGGTCAAGAGTGCCAGAATGTAAGAGTGCATAAGGAAGAATTCATTGACTTGAGGAGGTAGGGCATTTTCTCAGGACACAAATTTAATACTCTACCAAGAACACCGTCATGTGGAGTAAAGTATTTGCTGGGGTGGCTGTTAGATGCCTGGAAAAAATGATAGTTTAGTCTAAGTGAAGTAAAAATGCCTGAATTACCCTGGAAGATGATTGGGAAAGGAATTAAGAGGCTGAGAGAAGTGGGCACACTGAAATGGCTATATTATGTAAGGGCAAAAAATCCACCAGAGGATTAAGATCCATGAGAAGATCCAAAGAACACACCATTCAGCAAGTCCTTCAGGAATGTGTGGTGAGAGGGGTATCATCACTAAGAAGTCCCTTGGTGGATATCCTCTGTAGTCCAGGGAAGATGTAAGAGAGGAGGTCAGAGAGCTGGTGTTGCTAATGTTCATGGAATGATGGGGACCTGGAAACAATAGATGCTAGAGGTAGTACTTAATTGCCAGAAACCAAGAGGCAGTAATTACTGTAACTACTAGTAAGGTCAGGGAGCAAGTTAGCTACATGATCCGCCTTAGGCCAGGGGTTTTTCCTCACAGGGTGAGATACTTATTGTGGATTGGGTTTGCTTTTCCTCCCTGCAGAGCCTCAGCCAACCCTACTGTGAGGGGCTTATGAAATGTCTAATTCATAGGCATGTAATCCCACACAGCATAGCATCTGACCAGGGGACCCCCTTGACAGTGAAGGAGGTGTAAGAATGAGACCTTGGGCTTCCCTGGTGGTGCAGTGGTTGAGAGTCTGCCTGCCAATGCAGGGGACACGGGTTCGTGCCCCGGTCCAGGAAGATCCCACACGCCGTGGAGCAGCTGGGCCCATGAGCCATGGCCGCTGAGCCTGCGCATCCGGAGCCTGTGCTCCACAACAGGAGAGGCCACAACAGTGAGAGGCCCGCGTACCACAAAAAAAAAAAAAAGAGAGAAGAATGAGGCCATGACCATTGAAGCCACTGGTCAAATCTTGTGCCATGCCATCCAGAAGCAGCTATTCCCATAGAAGGCTGCAGCAGTGTTCTAAAGGTGTAACTGAAGGAAGCACTCTGAAAAGATGATGCATTATCCTCTCAGGGCATAGTGTATTCATTAAATCAGAGACCATGGTATAGTGTTATATTCTCCATAGGAAAGATACACAGGTCCTTCCAGGAAGCAGGAGTTATCCTACTTATCATTGCCTTCCAATGACACACTGGAGGATTTTGTGCTTCCTGGCCCCATGACTCTGGTCTTGTCAGTTCTAGAGGCCTGAGTGCCCAAAGGAGGCACACTCTTGTCAGGAGATGCCACAAGGGCCTACTGAATTTTAAGCTATGGCTGTTGTCAGAGCTTTAGACTTCCTGTGTCAAGGGAGCAACAGGCAAAAAGAGGTGTTCACCATCCTCCCTGGGATACTGACTCCATTCAGCAGGAAGTAGAGATGCTTTCACACAATGAGGACAGGGAAGGATCTGTGTGGAAATCAAATGATCCACCTGGGTGCCTTCTACTGCTCTCTTGTCCATTGTTTCTGTAAACAGACACATACAGAAATCCTAATCTGAAAAGATATGATGATCAAGGGCTCAAAACCTCCACTGCCTTGAAGAAAAGTAAAGTATGGTAATGACCTATATCACAGTGGAACTGATCTGTAGCAATATCCTGACCCCTATAACCCTCTGACTTTATTCTGATCATCACACTTAGTAAGGATTTACCCTGTACCTGAAATGATCTTTCCTAGGAAACTGACACAGTGTTTTCTAAACTCTTTTTGTCTTTGTTCAAATATCAACTTCTTAGTAGGAGCTCCATGACTGCCCTATTTAAAACTTCATCATTGCTTCCTATTTATCTTTCCTTCATTCCTGCTTTATTTTTCTCCATGACACTTATCATCACCTAAAATACAATATAATGCGTTTTTTATTTTCATATTATCTATTGCCCCTCAACCCTAATGTAAGCTTCAAAAAGACTAGGATTTTTGTCTCTTCATATATTGCTGTATCTCCATCCACTAGAACAGTGCCTGGTGCATGTTAGAAGATCTTATTGAATGTGATGAATGGTTATCATTATAGGCAGCAATTGTTATATATGTGAAGCAATGTAGTTAGAAGCTGGGTTGCAAAGGTGTTGCAGTGTAAATGCACATTGAGAAAATATTTAGCATCATCATCATCATTGACCTCATCATTATTCCAACAACTGACATTTTTTGAATGCTAATGTGCTAGATACTTTGCAGTCTGTTTTACATGCATTTTATTATTTAATCTTCCCAACTTTATGACATGGATTCTAGTATTATTCTTATTTTCTCTACAGCTTAGAAACGTTAAATATCTTAATCAAGATAGAAATAATTGGCAGAGATGTTATTCTAACTGGATATGACACTAAAGCTTCAATTCATAATTTGAACTCTCTGGGGAACACAAATCACAGAGAACAGTTTTAGAACTTTGTAGTAAACCAAAGAAATGGAAAAGGCCAGAGAAATATTAAAGTAACTCAGCAATAAGAAATGTAAACATTTCTTATTTTTATTTTTTTGTTTACATTTCTTATTTTTAAAGTGTGATTTAATAAAAATGTGGATAATATTTTTTTAAAGAGATCAGAAAAAATAACACAAATTAAGATAAGAAAATTGTGTTTTATGCCATATCTTAAACATACATAATCGCCTTTATTTGAAATGTAGACAATGACTTTGTTCCTCCATCAGTCTTTATAATCAGTTTTAATGGAAGCTTAATTAAGAGTTGTTACAATAATAGAGAAGAATCATCACAAAGACAGGCAATAGCAATATTCTAAGTTCAGCAAAGAAAAATAAAGGTTTTTATGGAGGCCTAGGTAATAATGTATGTTCTAGAATGCTACACTGAATTTTCGGGTCACTAGCTTTAGTCCACACTATTTAAACATACACATACACATACACACACACACACACACACATTCATGCACAGAATTAAAGTTTATTGTGCTTTTTTCCTTTGTCTTTTGAGGTGTAATTGAGACCCAAGTGCAGGATATCATAGAAAAGTCTGCTATCTCAGAAACAGACAGCTAAAGAGCTCAGTTACTTTAAAAACATTGAGATTTCAAGGACAGTTCTGTTTTTTAAATGAAAAGCAGTTGAAAACTCTACAGAAAAGTAGCAAATCATAAAAGAACCACAGATATGAAAGGCACTTGGGTCAAGCTAAGGAACAATGGTAGATACATGTATAGACTAATCTGTGCTAATATGGAAATAAAGGAATCATTTCCTTTGAAAACTCTCACTGCATTTTTTGTTTCTCTGTATACTTTCACATTTGTTGAAACCAATCTCCACTACATGAAAAATTATAGGAAACATTTACCATGATTTGATGTGCACATATTTGAATTTTTATTTTACCACACTGCTAGCTCACTCATTCGTTTCTACACACACACACACAAACACACACACACACACAATTAATTGAAAATCTCTTGAGTAATAGATATTGTTAGGTTTTGCTGCAAATATGAACAAGAATTTTCCTTGTCCTGGAAGCCAAGCTCCAGAAACATACACAGGCACTGAAAATTGCAATACAGTGTGATAAGTGTATGGATCTAGGTAGAATCAGGATGAAAAACGGTTGGTTTTAAAAGAAGGATTTACATACTATATAAATTTTCAGGAGTGAGGGATATTAAAAGATGGATGTTAGTCCTGAAAAATCTTGAGGGACTGAAAGAGCTCAGTGAGACATTCATGTGTCTAGAGCATGGGCTGCTGCAGTGAGGCCAGAGGCAGAGGATGGTATTGGAAAGTGAAGTGTTTGCATGAAGTAAAAAGGAAAACTAAGGACATTTTCAACAAGAAGTGATGTAATCAGTTTGGTTATTTAGCCAACTAGCGTAGAGGTGTGCAGAGTGTACTTGTTATTGGAGGTGGAAAGCAGAGACAATAGTTTGCTAAAGGTTAGACAAAGTGAGGATACAGTCTAAACAAAGTCGTTAAAACTAGTCTCAACCAAGGTGTGACCTGTTTGAGCTCTTTGTTATAAGCAGCAGTGAAATTAGGCAGATGCCATGCATGGGATTCATAAACACATTTATTTTCTGTTATTCTACTCTCTTTACCCATTTATGTTCCAGTTCTCTCAGGCATTTATGTTTGTGAGACCTGGACTAAATTTAGGAGTAACAGAGAATTAGAGAGAAGGGGACAGAAGTCCTTTCTTTGCTGTCTCAGATAAAGCTGATTTTCCAACAGGATATTTGTGATGTTCTCATTCATCATTAATATACACATTAATTTCTTCCATAGTTTAGATAACAATATCTGAGCAATATTAAAATTATGATTGTCTGTGACTATAAGCCCTTTTTAATTATAAGGGTTTCAATGGAATTTGCTAGTTTCAGTGTTATTTATGTCATGAAAGTTATCAATATTTCATTATATACCATGCATTTTATTCTTGGGTCATCATGGATATTGCCAATCCTACACAAGCTGTTTAGCATTTAATGTGTAAGCTACATTTTCTGGCAAACAATTACTAGAAGAAGCACAGAGATGTATCACAATCAATGAGCCAATTTCAGGTCAGGCAGTAAAATCCAAATATAAGAAATCAGTGTACAATTTGAAGAAAACAATGGACAGCCTGATGCAAGTTCATTTTATGGTAGCTACTTTGTACTTCACAGTAAGAAATAGTTGAGAAATGTGGAGGTCATCACTAAAGGCATAAAATTTCATTCATCATGCACACATTTTTAGAGATATCGATTTTGATGGGAAAAAATCCATTACACATTTTGAAACCAAAATCATCCCCAAATAGTTTACACTATCAATTCAAGACATGCAGTGAAATGACACAAATGCTATAATTCTGTGTATGATCTCTAAATTGACAAAACAATTACCCAGTTATTTTCTGCTCTGAGACCCTCTGTAATTGCAAATGCCAATTAAACTTTTTTTTTTCCAGTCTTTTTTTGCTCTTCTATTGGAAGAGAAAATGGTCCCATATTTCCATTAATATTATCATCTTTAGCAAATATTTACTGACAGGTAAGGAGAGAATTAAGATGTTTTAGAAAAGGAAAAAGTTGTGTCTTTTTACCAAGCACAACATGAAAACATAATTTCAACCTAAATTAAGTTGCTAATTGTATACATGCTTTGTTCTAACTGCAAAATCCATAATGTGAGGGAGACAATAAAAAATATAATAATTTGGAAGAAAAGGGTGAGGTAATTGAGAGCTAAGACAATTTAGCATACAATATAACTACATCTGTGGCATATCTAAATGCTTTAAAAAGGAGGTTTAATGAGATTGACTTCTTACGGTTAAAAAATGAGTAATTTTTCAGTGGGTCATTAATATAAAACTGGTCCTTACAATTTGTTCATAAACCTTGATTATAGAGTGGTTCTTTTCTCTGTTCACTGAATAACTGACTAAATGTCTACTTCAGTTTACATTGACATGACCTAAAGTAACAGAAATGTAACATTTTGAGGTTATAAAGGACTTTAAATTTTACAGTTGAATAAGCTAACATATAGTTTCCTGAATATCAAAACATAGCATTTATCGAAGGCTTTCTCTGTCACCAGCATTTTACATGTTCTATCTCATTTAAACATCACATCACCCTCTGATCAAGTACCATTATTATCCTCACTTTACATGGGGGAAAATAGAAGGTCAGAGATAATCTACTAAAGGCCATGAAATTTAAAAGTGGCACATTTAACATTTGAATATCTATAGTTTAACTAAAAAGCCTAAATTCTTTTTTTTTTTTGTGAAGTGTGCTACTAAGGAATGTCCTTTTTTTTTAATGTGTTAATTAGTTTTTATTTATTGAGGTAACATTGGTTTATAACACTGTATAAATTTCACGTGTGCATGGGGCTTCCCTGGTGGCTCAGTAGTTAAGTATCTTCCTGCCAATGCAGGGGACATGGATTCGAGCCCTGGTCCAGGAAGATCCCACATGCCATGGAGCAACTAAGCCCATGCACCACAACTACTAAACCCCGCACATCTAGAGCCCATGTCCACAACAAGGGAAGTCACTGTAATGAGAGGCCTGTGCACCACAACAAAGAGTAGCCCCCACTCGCCACAACTAGAGAAAGCCCACATGCAGCAACGAAGACCCAGTGCACCCAAAAATAAAATTAATTAATAAAAAATAAATAAATAAATTTCACCTGTACAATATTATATTTGACTTCTGTATATACTACAGGGCACTCACCACCAAAAGTTTAGTTTCCTTCCATCCATCACCATATAGTTGACCCCCTTTACCCATTTTACCCTTCCTCCTACCCTTCTCCTCTGGTAACAATTAATCTGTTCTCTGTGTCTACCTGTTTGTTTTTATTTGGTTTGGTTTGTTCATTTAATTTTTGAAGCCTAAATTCTTAACTATTATATCATACTACCTCCCAGCTCACAATGAAAATCACAAACAGAATTCTGTAGCATGAGAAAAGTATTTAAAAAGTTGATATTTGAAATCTCTGTCAAAAGAATTTTTAAATTCTTTACCACGTACTGCTGAAAAGACTTGTGAATGAATGACAACATTTTTACTTAAAATTGATTAATATTTAACCAGTCATTTAGTTACCCCATGAGCGAATTTACTAATTGGAATTTAGTGTTATTCATGGATCTGTCTGTCATACCTCATGGCAAGATCACTGCATAAAAAGCAAAGCAGGAGGAGACCTTAAGGATGGCGGAGGAGTAAGACGTGCAGATCACCTTCCTCTGCACAAATGCATCAGAAACACATCTACATGTGGAACAACTCCTAGAGAACACCTACTGAACGCTGGTTGAAGACCTCAGACTTCCCAAAAGGCAAGAAAATCCCCATGTACATGGGTAGGGCAAAAGAAAAATCAGAGACAAAAGAATAGGGATGGGACCTGCACCTCTGGAAGGGAGCTGTGAAGGATGAAAAGTTTCCACACACTAGGAAGACCCTTCACTGGTGGAGATGGAGGGTGGGCATGGGGAAGCTTTGGAGCCATGAAGGAGAGTGCAGCATCGGGTGCAGCAGGCAAAGTGGAGAGATTCCCACACAGAGGATCGCTGCCGACCAGCACTCACCAGCAAGCTACAGTGCTGGACACCCTATGCCAAACAACTAGCAAGACAGGAACACAACCCCATCCATTAGCAGAGAGTCTGCCTAAAATCGTAATAAGTTCACAGACACCCCAAAACAACACTGGACGTGGTACTTCCTACAAGAAAGACAAGATTCAGCCTCATTCACCAGAACACAGGCACCAGTCCCCTCCACCAGGAAACCTACACAACACACTGAACCAGCCTTAGCCACCTTGGACAGACACCAAAAACAACGGGAACTATGAACCTGAAGCCTGCGAAAGGAGACTGAAAACACAGAAAGTTAAGCAAAATGAGAGGACAGGGAAACACACAGCAGATGAAGGAGCAAGGTAAAAACCCACCAGACCAAAGAAATGAAGAGGAAATAGGCAGTCTTCTGGAAAAAGAATTCAGAGCCATGACACTAAAGATGATCCAAAATCTAGGATATAGAATGGAGAAAATACAAGAAATGTTTAACAAGGACCTAGAAGAACTAAAGAGCAAACAATGATGAATAACCCAATAAAGGAAATTACAAATTCACTAGAAGGAATCAATAGCAGAATAACTGAGGCAGAAAAATGGATAAGTGACCTGGAAGATAAAATAGTGGAAATAACTACAGCAGAGCAGAATAAAGAAAGAAGAATGAAAAGAACTGAGGACAGTCTCAGAGACCTCTGGGACAACATTATACACACCAACATTCGAATTATAGGGATCCCAGAAAAAGAAAAGAAAAAGAAAATGACTGAGAAAATATTTGAAGAGATTATAGTTGAAAACTTCACAAATATGGGAAAGGAAATAGTCAATCAAGCCCAGGAAGCGCAGAGAGTCCCATACAGGATAAATCCAAGGAGAAACACGCCAAGACACATATGAATCAAACTATCAAAAATTAAATACAAAGAAAAAATATTAAAGCAGCAAGGGAAGAGCAACAAATAACATACAAGGGAATCCCCATAAGGTTAACAGCTGATGTTTCAGCAGAAACTCTGAAAGCCAGAAGGGAGTGGCAGGACATAATTAAAGTGATGAAAGGGGAAAACCTAAAACCAATATTACTCTACCAAGCAAGGATCTCACTCAGATTTGACAGAGAAGTTAAAACCTTTATAGACAAGCAAAAGCTAAGAGAATTCAGCACCACCAAACCAGCGTTAAAACAAATGCTAATGGAACTTCTCTAGGCAGGAAACACAAGAGAAGGAAAAGACCTGCAATAACAACCCTAAACAATTAAGAAAATGGTAATAGGAACATATATATTGATAATTACCTTAAATGTAAATGGATAAAATGCTACAGCCAAAAGACATAGACTGGCTGAATGGATACAAAAACAAGACCCTTATATATGCTGTCTACAAGAGACCCACATCAGACATAGGGACACATACAGACTGAAAGTTAGGGGATGGAAAAAGATATTCCATGCAAAAGAAAATCAAAAGAAAGCTGGAGTAGCAAAATAGATTTTAAAATAAAGACTATTTCAAGAGACAAAGAAGTACACTACATAATGATCAAGGGTTCAATCCATGAAGAAGATATAACTATTGTAAATATGTATGCACCCAACATAGAAGCACCTCAATACATAAGGCAAATGCTAACAGCCATAAAAAGGGAAATCAACAGTAACACAATCACAGTAGGAGACTTTAACACCCCACTTTCACCAATGGACAGATCATCAAAAATAAAAATAAATAAGGAAACACAAGCTATAAATGATACATTAAACAAGATGGACTTAATTGATATTTATAAGACATTCCATCCAAAAACAACAGAATACACTTTCTTCTCAAGTGCTCATGGAACATTCTCCAGGATAGATCACATCCTGTGTCACAAAGCAAGCCCTGGTAAATTTAAGAAAATTGAAACTGTATCAGGTATCTTTTCCAACCACAATGCTATGAGACTAGATATCAATTACAGGAAAAAATGTGTAAAAAATAGAAACACATGGAGGCTAAACAATACACTACTAAATAACCAAGAAATCACTGAAGAAATCAAAGAGGAAATCAAACAATACCTAGAAACAAATGACAATGAAAACACAATGACCCAAAACCTATGGGATGCAGCAACAGCAGATCTAAGAGAGAAGTTTATAGCAATACATTCTACCTCAAGAAAGCATCTCAAATAAAAAACCTAACCTTACACCTAAAGCAATTAGAGAAAGAAAAACAAAAATCCCCCAAAGTTAGCAGAAAGAAAGAAACCATAAAGATGAGATCAGAAATAAATGAAAAAGAAATGAAGGAAACAAAGCTGGTTCTTTGAGAAGATAAACAAAATTTTGAAACCATTAGCCAGACTCAAGAAAAAAAGGAGAAGACTCAAATCAATAGAATTAGAAATGAAAAAGAAGTAACAACTGACACTGCAGAAATACAAAGGATCATGAGAGATTACTACAAGCAACTCTATGCCAATAAAATGGACAACCTGGAAGAAATGGACAAATTCTTAGAAAAGCACAACCTGCCAAGACTGAACCAGGAAGAAATAGAAAATATAAGCAGACCCACCACAAGCACTGAAATTGAGACTACGATTAAAAATCTTCCAACAAATAAAAGCCCAGGACCAGATGGCTTCACAGAAGAATTCTATAAAACATTTAGAGTAGAGCTAACACCTATCCTTCTCAAACTCTTCCAAAATTGAGCAAAGGGAGGAACACTCCCAAACTCACTACAAGGCCACAATCACCCTGATACCAAAGGCAGAAAAAGATGTCACAAGAAAGAAAACTACAAGCCAATATCACTGATGAACATAGATGAAAAATCCTCAACAAAGTATTAGCAAACAGAATCCAACAGCACATTAAAAGGATCATACACCATGATCAAGTGGGGTTTAACCTAGGAATGCAAGGATTCTTCAGTATATGCAAATCAATCAATGTGATGAACCATATTAACAAACTGAAGGAAAAAAACCATATGATCCTCTCAATAGATGCAGAAAAACCTTTTGACAAAATTCAACACCGATTTATGATAAAAGCCCTCCAGAGTGTAGGCATAGGGGGAACTTGCCTCAACATAATAAAGGCCTTATATGACAAACCCACAGCCAACATCATTCTCAATGGTGAAACACTGAAACCATTTCCTCTAAGATCAGGAACAAGACAAGGTTGTCCACTCTCACCACTATTATTCAACGTAGTTTTGGAAGGGTTAGCCTAGCAATCAGAGAAGAAAACGAAATAAAAGGAATCCAAATCAGAAGAGAAGAAGTAAGGCTGTCACTGTTTGCAGATGACATGTTACTATACATAGAGAATCCTAAAAATGCTACCAGAAATCTACTAGAACTAATCAGTGAATCTGGTATAGCAGCAGGATACAAAATTAATGCACAGAAATCTCTTGTATTCTTATACACTAATGATGAAAAATCTGAAAAAGAAATTAAGGAAACACTCCCATTTACCATTGCAACAAAAAGAGTAAAATACCTAGGAATAAACCTACCTAAGGAGACAAAAGACCTGTATGCAGAAAATTATAAGACACTGATGAAAGAAATTAAAGATGATACAAACAGATGGAGAGATATACCATTTTCTTGGATTGGAAGAATCAACATTGTGAAAATGACTCTACTACCCAAAGCAATCTACAAATTCAATGCATTCCCTATAAAACTACCAATGGCATTTTTCACAGAACTATAACAAAAAATTTCACAATTTGTATGTAAACACAAAAGACCCTGAAGAGCTAAAGCAATCTTGAGAAAGAAAAACGGAGCTGGAGGAATCAGGCTCCCTGACTTCAGACTATACTACAAAGCTACAGCAATCAAGACAGTATGGTACTGGCACAAAAACAGAAATATAGATCAATGTAACAGGATAGAAAGCCCAGAGATAAACCCACGCACCTATGATCACCTTATTTTTGATAAAGGAGGCAAAAATATACAATGGAGAAAAGACAGCCTGTTCAATATGTGGTGCTGGGCAAACTGGACAGCTACCTGTAAAAGAATGAAATTGGAACACTCCCTAACACCATACACAAAAATAAACTCCAAATGGATTAAAGACCTAAAGGTAAGCCCAGACACTATAAAGTCTTAGAGGAAAACATAGACATAACACTCTATCATATAAATCACAGCAAGACCCCTTTTGACCCACCTCTTATAGAAATGGAAATAAAAACAAAAATAAACAAATGGGACCTAATGAAATTTAAAAGCTTTTGCACAGCAAAGGAAACCATAAACAAGACGAAAAGACAACCCTCAGAATGGGAGAAAATATTTGTAAATGAAGCAACTGAGAAAGGATTAATCTCCAAAATTTACAAGCAGCTCAGGCAGTTCAATATCAAAAAAATAAAGAACCCAATCCAAAATTGGGCAGAAGACCTAAATAGACATTTCTCCAAAGAAGATATACAGATTGCCAACAAACACATGAAAGAATGCTCAACATCACTAATCATTAGAGAAATGCAAATCAAAACTACAATGAGGTATCACCTCACACCAGTCAGAATGGCCATCATCAAAAAGTCTACAAACAATAAATGCTGGTGAGGGTGTGGAGAAAAGGGAACCCTCTTGTACTGTTGATGGGAACGTAAATTGATACAGCCACTATAGAGAGCAATATGGAGGTTCCTTAAAAAACTAAAAATAGGACTACCATATGACCCAGCAATCCCACTACTGTTCATATACCCTGAGAAAACCAGAATCCAAAAAGAGTCATGTACCACAATATTCATTGCAGCTCTATTTACAATAGCCAGGACATGGAAGCAACCTAAGTGTCCATCGACAGGTTAATGGATAAAGAAAATATGGCACATATATACAATGGAATATTACTCATCCCTAAAAGAAACAAAATTGATTTATTTGTAGTGAGGTGAATGGACCTGGAGTCTGTCATAGAGAGTGAAGTAAGGCAGAAGGAGAAAAACAAATACCGCATGCAAACACACACGTATATATATATAATCTAAAAAAGGTTCTGAAGAATCTAGGGGCAGGACAGGAATAAAGATGCACACGTAGAGAATGGACTTGTGGACACGGGAGGGGGAAGGGTAAGCTGGGATGAAGTGAGAGAGTGGCATGGACGTATATACACTACCGTAAAATAGATAGCTAGTGGGAAGCAGCCGCATAGCACAGGGAGATCAGCTCGGTGCTTTGTGGACACCTAGAGGAGTGGGATAGGGAGGGTTGGAGAGAGATGCAAGAGGGAGGAGATATGGGGATATATGTATATGTATAGCTGATTCACTTCGTTATAAAGCAGAAACTAACACACCATTGTAAAGCAATTATACTCCTATAAAGAAGTTTAAAAAAAAATAGCAAGCAAACGCACTTCTAGTTTTATTCTTTTTATTGTACACTCAACTGACATTTTCGTTGTTTATTTATGCCTTTTTAAAAAGTTTAAGCTATCTTACATGGTTACGTAAATGCAAGATACAAAACTTTTATAAATGACGAGATTTATAAAATCTGGTACAGCTATTTAGTTATTATTTCATCTTCTAAGTTCAGTAGGGGATCCAGATAAGGGACAGCATGGTGGGCACCACTACATACACTTTCCACAGAATCCACTTCTGATAGATTCCACCCAAAGCTCATGGGTTATTCAGTGAGTGAAATGTCGCCTCTGACATCACCAACATCCAGAGAAGCTCAGCAGGTATTTTGCCTCTTTGTTCATGGGTGAGTTGTGTAAGGTATAGAAATTTGTCTTTTTCTCTAAAAAGAGTACCCTGACATGCTGCAGACTTCTGGTCCCTGGGATCAACACATATATGGCAAGCTTCCAAGGTTTATGGAGTTTATCTCTTATTCTCTGGGACTCATAATTTTTACTAATCATTTAGGTACTTCCTACTTCCTTCTTACCACATCTGATGAATCTAGGGGTGGAGAGGAAAGAGAGAAAAATCCAGCACACTCTCTAGGACTACTCTCATGGAGACAAAATAAAAATATGAGAAAAAAATGAAAGGGGGAATGTCATGGTATTGACTTTGCTACAACAGAAAGAGATCAAAATTGATTTGTTATCTTACTTTAATCGGTTTTCTAAACAAAGCAGGATGCATATTGTGCAGTTGTCAGGAAAGTAACTTTGGTGTTGGTGTACTGGCTCAACTGAAATATTTTACTTTCTTTCTAGACAATGGAAATCAATATATCATGCCTGTAGGTAATTCATGTCTTTTAGACCATTGGTAGGTTGAAAAGAACCACTGAAATGGTACAACTGATGAGTGGATTCTGATCTGGGTTACATTTATATTATAATGTCAGGTAATTTTTACATGTGTGACTGTGTTCCCTAATCAGTTTTCCCCATTATCCCTTAAGGAAATGTATAACACAGATTAGTAGAATTTGGTGGGAACTTTAATTCAGTATATGAAATGAAACATTTTTTCTTTTTTGGTGTTTGAAGTTTTCTTTGTTTGAACTTATATGTAGCCCAAGGTTACCAGGCTAAAATTTCAGACTGCTGTTTTGACTCTAAAAATATGGGTGTGATTTCAACTACATTTCCATTCTATATGAAGTCTAACAATGAGCTAATTATTTTATCACTCATAAATCTGACTCAAAAATAATTTCAAAAGCATGCTCTAAAATATTTTAAACATGACATAAATATATAGTCACCAACGGTGATTATTTTCTAAGTAAAAACTCACTTAATACAACTATTTTAATTCCATTTTTAAAAGTCTCATGTCTTCACCTTCTCACCTTGTCTACTTCTTCAGAAAAAAAATCAGAATCACAAATAAAACTATGTGATTGTTGAAGAAGTCTGATGGTGTTTTTAATTAGTGGAGTGAATCATAAGAATTTGCTACATATATACATACGTATGTACATATTTATACATAGAGGTACTCTATGCATGGTTTTCCAAATGCACATAAAAATGTAAAAACCAGTGAAATGGAGTGATTCACAATTAAATTTCATCAGTCTAGTTCTTTTATTGCTCATAAACTTGACTTTAAAAAATATATCAAAAAGGTGCTCAAAATATTTTACACGATAACACCTTTTACATGAATATATAGGAAACAATTTACAATTTCATAAATTATAACCTAATAAAATCTAAGAATCTTAGAGTATTTTCCAGGTAAATAAATATACCTCTATTAGCTAGAAGCAACAATTATTATAAGTGTGGTACCATTTTTGTAAACTAAATATTGTAAAGATCCCATCCAAAATATGTAGAATATAATCCATAAAGAAAATAAGTCAAAAAATTCAAATAAACTTTGCAATAATCTGCCATTAAAATTGTGCAACTAGAATTGCCCATATTGTTTTTTTCTTACAAGTTCCACATTTAGTTTGTGAGTTAGCAGGACTCTATTTTGAGCTGGCCAAAGATATCTGTGAATTATTTATGGAATAAGCAGGCATATGACTTAAATGAGATATTTCCTCCCTATAGAATAATGTGTACCATTTATAGTACTTAAGATCAACTTCCTTTTCATATTTAACAGAATTCTTAAACAAATATACTGATGAATCTGAAACACAGCAATATGTCCTCTTTCTATAAAGGACATGTGAGGACAGAAATAACAATTGGAATAAAATCTGTTTACAGGATCTTGACAAATAAATTCTTGGAAGAGTGTATTTCCTATTGGGTAAATTTGCAACATCAGGTTTACCAATTATTTTATGGAATAGTATTTAGTTTTCCATTATGAAATCAAGGCATAAATAGATTTTTCATAAGGAAACTGTGTACAACTTAAGAAAAATGATTAAAAGCCAAAATACGTAAATGTGTGGCTAAGTCTGGGACAAATCATATTCTACTCTAAAAAGAACTAATTTGAAATACTGAGTTTCCCCCAGCTTTATTGAGGTATGATTGACAGGTAAAATTTTATATACTTAAAGTGTAAAACCTGATGTTTTGATATACGTATACATTGTGAAATGATTACCACAATCAAGTTCATTAACACATTCATCACCTTACATGGTTACTTTGTGTGTACGATGAGAACACTTAGATCTACTCTCAGCAAATTTCTGGTATATAATACAGTATTATTAATTATTATCACCATGCTGTACTATAAATTCCTCAGAACTTATAACTGTAATTTTGTACCCTTTGACTAATATCTTCCCATGTCCTTCACCACCCAGCTGCTGGTAACCACCATTCTATTCTCTGTTTCTATTAGTTTGACTTTTCTTGGTCTAGATTCCACGTATAGGTGATACCATACAGTATTTGTCTTTTTATGTCTGTATACTTCACTTAGTATAATGCCCTCCAGTTTCATCCATGTTGTCACAGATGGCAGGATTTCCTTCTTTTTTTCACACTGAATAATATTCCATTGGGCATGTATATCATGTTTTCTTTATCCATTCATCTGTCAACAGACACTCAGGTTGTTTCCATATCTTGACTATTGTGAATAATTCTGCAGTGAACATGGAAGTGCGTGTCTCTTCGAGATAGTGATTTTGTGATTTTGTTTCCTTTGGATACATTACTAGAAGTGGGATTGCTGGATCATATGGTAGTTCAATTTTAATTTTTTAAGGAACCTTCATATTATTTTCCATAATGGCTGTACCAATTTCTATTCCCACCAACAAAGTACAAGTGCTCATTTTCTCCACATCCTCACCAACATTTATCTCTTGCCTTTTTGTTAATAACCATCCTGACAGGTGTGAGGTGATATCTCACTGTGGTTTTTACTTTCGTTTTCCTGATGATCAATAATGTTGAACACCTTTGCATGTACCTACTGGTTATTTGTATATCTTCTTTGGAAAAACGTCATTAAGGCTAATGGGGAAAGAAATATTTTCAGACAGAAGAAATAACAATATATTTGTATACAATCCACTAGCAAGTAAAAAATCATATTGGAGATGAGAGGATTTCTGGAACAAAGGCAATGAGTATGTGACAGTAGATGGCATCTTGTGCATAAGCAGAGGGGTAGTCTTTAAATAGAAACACTATGAATACACATATGGCGACAGGCAGGAAGACTGGAGTATGAACGTGCTTATATTGGTAGATTGTTAGATGTAGTAGTGGCTTTCTGTGAAAATTCACTGATACTTGCTACAATTCTCTCAGTGAAGTAGTAAGGTGAGGATGAAGAGGTGTTGAGAGTTTGAGGAGGAGAGAAAATAAATAGTCATCTGGAAGATGAAATATGAAATGACTAGGGATACAGAGTAAGATTGCTGGGCATAATGAAGGATCCATCTGTGATTCAAAGTCATGAATTTAAAGTGAGACAAGTTAGCATAGTTGTGCTTTTTTCCCAGCCTTATGTTGCACAGGTAGAAGCCTGGTATATAAGAGAATAGTTTAATTAGACAAGACTTATGTTTTGCTAAGGCAGTAAAATAAAGCAAGAATAACATAAAGTAAGGGAGTAGAGAGTATACACAAGGAATTAAAATCAGAGATCACAATTTTAAGCTGAGTGGAAGAAAAAGATATGAGGAGGGTGAATAACAGTGAAATTATGGCCATATGAATGCAGTGAGGGTACTGGTTAGATTGAAGGAGGCTTGAGGTCTAGTTACTCGAGGTAAATAATAAAAACAGGATGTGGTTAGAGAGTGAAATACAACAAAATTGAAATCTGGAGTGGCTGTAACTGTGGTAAGGACAGGGCCTTAGGGGTATTTCCATGGAAATATATGACTGAGGTAGGATAGAAGACAAGATAGATGAATGAGAGGTCAAAGCCAGAGAGCATCAGTTGGTGGAAAGATTATCTATTTTTATTTTTTTTTAATTTTTTAAATAGTTACCCATTCTTTTTTTTGATGTTTATTTATTTGGTTGCGTGGAGTCTTAGTTGTGGCAGGCAGACTGCAAATTAAGTCACAAGAGAGTGACTGCAAAAGAAAAAATAAAATTCTTGAGAAATGAATGTCATATGTAACATTATACGTTCTAACGATTGATGCAAAATTTGTGTTCTCCAATATCCATCTTAATTTAAAGCTTTGTTGTTGGATGAAAAGCTAATTTAGTTACATTATCTTGGACCTTATTTTTAAATGTTATTAAATAAAACTTTATGACTTTGTGGAATCAATCCCCCAAAGAACTTGCTATATTTATAGTCAGTGTTGCCAATTGAAATGAAATGAAGTCTTCCTCCATGTTATAAATGGAGGGAGGGAAAAACTTCTTTTCCTAGTATGTGAGATCAGAGCAACTTCTCAGAAGACGATACATCCCTGTATTATAAGCAGTGGCATGAGTAGGTATCAGGTACACCAATTTATGCAAGACGTTTATTAATTTTAAGAGTCAAACATATGGTCAGTGGAGGCTCTCCTTAATGTTAACTGCTAAGGTTGTATGACATGACAACTAAGACAATAAAATCAGAGAAGATATGAGTATGATCTGAACAAGTGGTGGCATGGAGAACCAGGTACAAATTCTCTTAGAAGTAGAAACAAGGATGAGAATTTTGAGGAATGTAATTTAATGCTGTAACAGCATATGACGTTTGGAATAACAAAACTAATGTGTTCCAGTGAGATATTTTGATAGAAATTTTAACAAATTAGAAATCATTCAACAATCATGGGGATATATTTGGAAGAGAAAAATCATGAGTATTAGGATAAGCAAGGCCAGCTAAGTTACACTGCAGTAACAAACAATCCCCAAATCTCTCTGCTTTCAGACAATAAAGGTCTGTTTCTCCCTCATGCTACATGTCCAATGCAGGTCAGCAGAGAGGCTGTTCATGGAGGTCACTTAACAGACCTATGCTGCTAGAGTTTACATCCCACACTGGCATGTTAACACCTGGAAGTTATGCATACAGTATCTGCTCACAATTTCTCAATCAAAGCAACAAAGGCAGAGAAATGAAAGATTTGTGAATAGCCCTAATGACCACAAAACTATAATAAAATAACAAATTTTCTCAAAAACTAATATACATATATATATATAGTGTGTGTGTATATGTGTATATATATACATATATATATACATATATATGTGTGTGTGTGTGTGTGTGTATATATATCTTTGAGAAAGGGAAAGATGTACTTCAACTAAGCAGGTAAAATCTCTAGTTCCTAACAAATCTATAATACTATCTTATGACTTGCACCCTCTGAAAAATCTAGAAATTGACACCAAGTAGTCCTACCCCTCTAGCTCATCATTATCAAGTGATTAAAATTGTCCCTTGCATAAAATTGAATGTAAAATACCGTATATAGTATCTCCCCAGTCAGGTGAAAAGGACTAAATCAGGCTTCTAGACCAATATTCTTCTTAGAATAATTTTAAGAACATCTTCCTGTGGCACCCCTCCCTTCTCTTTTCTTTTCTTTCTCTTTCAGGTGACTCTTAATTCCTTATTAGACATAATCTGAGGGTTTGATTTCAAAAAGAAGCTGAGATCTTCTAAAAAACTTTCAAAAGCTTAGTTATTTTTCTTTTCAGCAACATTGTTTAGCTTCTGCTATGTAAGGACACCTGGAAACTGTATATAGAAGTATTTTGGTCAAGCACAGCTATACTCACACACAGTTAGCAAAACGTTGCTATTGGGGAAGATAATGTGGGTCAACACTTCCACAACACTGATGAAGACTTTTTAGTAAAATCATGATTACTCTTTTAAAGGAAGGTTTGGTCCCAGAAGAGTTAACATATCGCTAAAAGATTCTTGATTTTGATGGGAAGGTAGGAGAGAAGCCAGGAAGAAGAGCCCAATAGCTATCCAAATGTCAGTGAGCTGAGGCACACAATGCTGAGAGACAAGAAGTCAATTTCCAGATGGATCTGCATGAGGCCGGAAGCTTGATGTTATAACTTTATTTTTTCAATGCAATTTCTAGGAAAGTTGTGAAATGGCCTTCTTTTTATAGTGTTGAAACTGTTGACTGTGTATATTAAAGGAACACTTCTTTTCCATCTTTTATTTTTAACATCTTTGCATCAACCATTATCTAATTTTAAACTTGTCATGCAAAATTTCTTCAAGTATAGCTATTTTAAATCATTAGAGTTAACCCTAATATTTGGGGGTATTTTTACTTTTACCTATGTCCTATAAAAAGTATCTTAAGAGATATAAATTGCTATTTTGATGGATTCATTAGCCAAAACATTTGTGGAAACCATGTGCAGAATTAATTGCTTTATCTCTCTCAGAACATTCAAGCCATGTATGTTCATGAAAAACCTAATGAAGTTATTTTAGTAATTTTATAATCATGCCAATTATGGAAAAAGACATTTTCTGACTGTATAGAAATTTCAATGATCCAATTCATATTTTTCTATATGTATAAGGAAATGGAATTTACTGTGAAATAAACTACATTTTAGTAAGTACAACTTAATGGTTGAACTGTAATAAATCTTTGTCTTTTTTAAAAGATTTTGTTTTTTTAGAGCATTTTTAGGTTTATAGCAAAATTGAGAATGTACAGAGATTTCCTTTATACCCCTGCCTCCACACATACATAGCCCCTCCCATTATCAACATCCCCCACCAGAGTAATGAATTTGTTACAATTGATGAACCTACACTGACACATCATAGTCACCCAAAGTTCATAGTTTGCCTTAGGGTTCATTCTATGAGTTTGGACAAATATTTAATGACATGTATCCATCATACAATGTATTTTCACTGCCCTAATGTAATAATATTTTGCATCCTCTGAAAAGTTTAGTCACAAAAAAACTTACATCTGACAATACTATTTGAAATACAAATTCCAAACTATTATTTATTTAATTAGTATCGTTCTCTAGCATAGTATATAGGTTGAATATAATTCCCTGTACTATACAGTAGGTCCTTGTTGTTTATCTGCTTTATATATAGTAGTGTGTATCTGTTAATCCTAAACTCCTAATTTATCCCTCCCTGCTCCTCTTTCTCCTTTGGTAACCATAAATTTGTTTTCTGTGTCTGTGAGTCTATTTCTGTTTTGTAAATAAGTTCATTTGTATCAATTTTAGATTCCACACATATAAGTTATCAGATGCTATTTGTCTTCCTCTGTCTGACTTACTTCACTTAGTGTGATAATCTCTAGTTCCATCCATGTTGCTGCAAATGGCATTATTTCATTCTTTTTTATGTCTGAGTAGTATTCCATTGTGTATATTTACTGCATCTTCTTTAGCCATTCATCTGTTTATGAATACTTAGGTGCTTCCATGTCTTGGCTATTGTAAATAATGCTGCTGTGAACATTGGGGTGCATGTATCTTTTCAAATTAGAGTTTTTGTCTTTTCCAGATATATGCCCAGGAGTGAAATTGCTGAATCATATGGAAAATCTATTTTTAGTTTTTTAAGGGACTTCCATACTGTTCTCCATAGTTGATGCACCAATTTACATTCCCACCAACAGTGTAGGAGGGTTCCCTTTTCTCCACACCCTCTGCAGCACTTATTATTTATTAGTTGATTATGGCCATTCTGACTGGTATGAGGTGATACCTCATTGTGGTTTTGATTTGCATTTCTCCAATAATTAGAGATGTTGAGCATCTTTTCATGTGCCTGTTGGTCATCTGTATGTCTTCTTTGGAGAAAAGTCTATTTAGGTCTTCTGCCCATTTCTTTATTGTGTTGTTTGTTTTTTTGGATATTGAGCGGTTTGTATCTTTTGGAAATCAAGCCCTTGTCAGTCGTATCATTTGCAGATATTTTCTCCCACTCCATAGGTTGTATTTTAATTTTGTTTATGGTTTCCTTTGCTGTGCAAAAGCTTTTAAGTTTAATTAGGTCCCATTTGTTTATTTTTGCTTTTATTTCCATTACTCTTGGAAACAGATCCAAAAAAATATTGCCATCATTTATGTCAAAGAATGTTCTGCCTATGTTTTTCTCTAGGAGTTTTATAGTATCCAGTCTTACATTTCATCCTTTAATCCATTTTGAGTTTATTTTTATATATGATGTTAGAGAATCTTCTAATTTCATTCTTTTACATGTAGCTGTCCAGTTTTCCCAGCACCACTTATTGAAAAGGCTGTCTTCTTTCCATTGTATATTCTTGTCTCCTTTGTTGTAGATTAACTGACCGTAAGTGTGTGGGCTTATTTCTAGGCTTTCTATCCTCTTCCATTCATCTGTATGTCTTTGTGTCAGTACCATATTGGGTTTTTTTTTTTTTTTTTGCGGTACGCGGCCCTCTCACTGTTGTGGCCTCTCCCATTGCAGAGCACAGGCTCCGGACATGCAGGCTAAGCAGCCATGGCTCATGGGCCCAGCCGCTCAGCGGCATGTGGGATCTTCCCGGACCGGGAGAGGAACCCGTGTCCCCTGCATCGGCAGGCGGACTCTCAACCACTGCACCACCAGGGAAGCCCCAGTACCATATTGTTTTGATTACTGTAGCTTTGTAGTATAGTCTGAGGTCAGGGAGCATGATTCCTCCAGCTCTGTTCTTCTTTCTTAAGATTGTTTTGGCTCTTTTCTGTTCCCTTACAAATTAAAAAATGTTTTGTTCTAGTTATGTGAAAAATGCTACTGGTAATTTGACAGGAATTGCATTGAATCTGTAGATTGCTTTGGGTAGTATGGTCATTTTAACAATATTGATTCTTCCGATCCAAGCAAGGTATATCTTTCCATCTTTTTGTGTCATCTTCAATTTCTTTCACCAGTGTCTTACAGTTTTGGAGTATAGGTCTTTTGCCTCCTTAGGTAGGTTTATTCCTAGGTATTTTATTAATTTTGATGTGATGATAAATGGGATTGTTTCCTTAATTTCTCTTTCTGATATTTTGTTGTTAGCATATAGAAATGCCACAAATTTCTGTATATTAGTTTTGTATCCTGTAACTTTATGGAATTCATTGATAAAACTATCACTGTTTGCAGATGAGATACTATACATAGAAAATCCTAAGGATGCCATCAAGAAACTACTATAGCATAGTAATAATATAATAATATCAAAAGAAATGATTAAATATTAAAGCCTTTGAACAAATTGCTTCTGGAGGAAAATTATTTGTGTTACACAAGAAACCTCATGGCACTGTGCAGCCTAAGTCCATATTTAATTCAGACTTGAAGCAGAAAATTACTCTTCCTTCCAAAAGAGGTTTAAGTAACCCTTTAATTACCAGCATGTGCATAATGCTAATTATGCAGGAGAAAACAATTATTAGGTCAGAGGTAAAAATCAGTTACTAAGTGCACTTATAAGAAAGATGCTAATATATATATTTTTTTGATGCTAATATATTTATTGTGTAGCCATTTGTGATAACAAGTAAAACAGGCCATTACTATTTTTACATAGACTCCTGGAGCGTGTCACACTTCTGTAAAGTCTGTGAACTTTGAGCATTTGCTGTAACAAAATCAGATACAGTGTTAACTCTAGGGGAATAACTGCCATGAAGTCCTGGTTACCTTGCACAATCCAAATAGGTAGAGGTTTGAATCACAACTTATCTGAGTCTTGGCAGGATGCCTTATGATTCTCTTGGAGTACAAGAGGATAGGATGCCTCTAAGGAGCTGTTATGAGGCCATTTCCTACTCACCTTTTTTCCTCTGGGAGGCAATCTACAAAACAGTTTCTCATTGTCTCTGGGTTTTGATGAAGTATGGGGCTTTCTACCCCATCCCCCTCAGTATAGTGTCAGAATATAAACCCACATAGCTACAGTCCGTCTTTGGTTCCTCAGCAATGGTGTCTCCAACAGATCTCATTGCCATCATCCAGCCCCTTTTGTTTCAATATTATCCTTCTTAGGGTGTGGAACAAGAATCACAGGGAACTGGCACCTTTGGTTTAATCTTCTTTCCATTGTCTATGTAAGTAATAAATGGTCTAAATCTGTAAGTGGCTCATTGTATCTTTACCAGTTGGATCAATCAAGCCTTGGGCTTGGCCTTGCCAATCTTATGTGTTAGCTTGACAGTAACAAGACCTCCAAATTGACTATGTCACATTTAAGGACAGAACATGAGATGTCACGAGGAATATGGAAGGAGTCCAGGAGAACTGAAACAACAAAATGATAAAGATATTTTGGATGGAGATCCTGTAGTGGCCATGTAATATATTCTAGTTGATTATAACCATCACTTTTAAATAATTAAATAGAAACAAAACAATGGAAAAATAAAAATAGCATAATTATAGAAAAAATCAGAGTGCATAGTATTTAATAACGTTAAGCTAGCATACAAAAAGAGTTGTTATGTGAAACTTATATTTCAGTTATTTATGTAAGTATTCCTCTATATCTGTTAACTATGGCCACAATAATTCTACATTTTAAAAAAAGCAACTAAATTTCATCAGCATACAATAAATTCTTTTTTAGCCCACAAATTGTGGGTTGGCTAGAGTTTGTCTGTTCTAGTCTAGGCTTCACTGAGTGCCTCTGCTGGTCTCAACAGGGCTCATTCACTGGAAAGGATGGGGGTTGGCTGATCTGGGGTCAACCTAGTTTGGTTGGCTCTGCTCCATGTATCTGTCATCCTCCTCCTGGGACCAGAGTGCTGACCTGGCATGTTCTTCCCATGACAGTGGAAAAGGAGGCACAATCACACATATGTTTTTCATGCCTCTTTTTATTATATCTGCCAATATCTGGCCAAAGCAAGTCACTTGCTGAACCCAGATAAGGGACAGGGGAGGACAGCCTTCCCAGAGTTGGAGGGCACTGTAAAGTTGCATGGTAAAGGGTATGGATGTATAATCCTGTTACAGGAGAGAGAGTGAAGAGCTGGAACAAAAATCCAGTTAGCTACATTCTCTGTAGCTGAAGTTTCTCTATCTGAATATATGCTTCCATGGAGTACTGTCATGTAGATTCAATTTTCTGTATCCAAATCAAAAAGCTTTACAGTGAATCTATATGCATGTGTTAACAAAAACATAAATTGTCTGTGAGTCTGAAAAGAAAATGTAAGATTAACTTGTCATCATATCTCAGCTTTTCTTCCAACAGGATCATGTTTTGTACTTCTGTCATTTAAATGTGTTTTGTATTTTGGCTATAATCTCCCCCACATTATTAAGTTAAAAAAAGTCTTCAAAAACAGGTAAAAGGCTTTAAGGAAACTAACTGAATTAAGAGCCCTAGAAAAGCTCGTGTGCTAGAATAAAAACTTATATTCGAAAGTTAATTTAAAGTTGAAAGTTATAAAGATAGAGGAAAGCACATGAAAGTGGTAAACTTGGACCTACATATGAGTAAGAAAGTTAGCAAAAATTGTAGAAATATATTTGATTCTAGAAAGCTTTACCATGATACCAGGGTACAATATAATCTTTTTGCAGTAACTAGGGAACATTGTGTGCTGTGTATCAATGGCCACAATTAGCATAGAATGTCTTCAAGCATCATGTTCAGACAGCAGAATATGTTGAACATACTCAAAAATCTGAGGAAGGAGGAAATGGAAGAAGGAGTTGCTTTAGTGAAGGAGTTGGGTTTCAAAGGAAAAATTGGATGAATCAAGTGGCCTAAGAAATTTTCTAAACATGCATCCCATGAAGAAGGCTGTAGCTTAATTGACCCTGTGCAGAATGCCGATTACCTCACCTTTTTCTTATCTCCAGTCATCTTTCCCCACGCCTCAGACCACCCTGCTTCTTAAACTCATATATAATCTTGAGCCCCTCTCCTTTGGGGAGGCAAATTTGAGACTTGTTCTCCCATTTCCTCACTTGGTTGCCTGGTGAATAAACTCTTTGCTGCAAACCTCGGCATCTCAGTTTGGCTTGCTGAGTGTCTGGCAGACAAACCTGTTTGGCAGCGCTATCAGTATTCCCTCAGACATAGCCCCCTTAAAACCAAACGCGGGCAGTCTCCTCAGCTGCCATCAGCAGCACTAGATAACATTTTCCCCACTCGCAAATGCTTTCAAATCTTCCATCAGCCCAATACAGGGCATTTATAAGCATTTAAAGATAGGGTAAATTCACTGGTACTTTCCAGGGCCACATTCTTTAAAAATTCTTTAATAAGTACAGAGAATCTGCTCAGGTTATAAAACTGGAGCTCCTTACCTTAGTTCAATAATTTGGGATTTGTATGGCAGTTTCTTGAAGCTTGTTTATGCTTCAGAGACTTCATGCTCAGACAGAAAGAAAGGTTTTCAATATCCTTTAAGCTTTAAATCGGTTCCAGTGGAATTTCAACAGCAAATAGCACTAACTAAAAACTAGGCTTCCAAAGATCAACAAGCAGTTTTTTCCTCTCTCTCTGGCTATGAAAAGAAGTAAGCTGGAAAAAAAATGCTATGAATAAAAATCTCAAGCATATTAAAATGTTCACATTCCCCAAGATAATTTCATTCAGAGCATTATAATTTGTATTTGACTATTTACCTATGAGGATTTCTACTTGAAGTCTATTAACCTAATAATCAACTTGCTGCAAACTGGGAGCAATGCTTGCTCTATCAGCAATCATTTCATTTTTAGTAAATTCCTAATAAATCAATATTTGTAATTGAAAACATTATCTAAACTCACCCAAGACTCAAGCTGATATAACAGAGGAAATATGTATATATATATATATATATATAATATTTTTTTTTTTTTTTTTTTTTTTTGGCTGTGTCGGGTCTTAGTTGCAGCACGCGGGATCTTTGTTGCAGCATGTGGGATCTTTTGTTGCAGTGTGCAGGCTTCTCTCTAGTTGTGGCGCATAGACTCCAGAGTGTGCAGGTTCAGTAGTTGCGGCTCACAGGCTTAGTTGCCCCGTGGCATGTGGGATCTTAGTTCCCCGATCAGGGATCGAACCCTGTCCCCTGCATTGTAAGGCAGATTCTTAACCACTGGACCACCAGGGAAGTCCCAACGGGGGAAATTTTTTAATGCAAGAAATTTAGATTTAATGTTGAACTCCAATAAAAGAAAATAGTTTTAACATTATTCTTCCTTTTAAGACTACTTTTGAAGGACAAAAACAATAAGTCCCATTTCTAGTTCAAAAATAAGCTTCTCCCCAAACTATATGGAAGCCTGTTAGAAATATGTATTTGTTTCTTTTTATTTGTGAAAAGCTACTTAGAGTTCATCTCTCAAACCACTGAAAAAGATAGGTCCTCTTTGTTTAAAAAGAGGTTACTTTAAATGTGGCACTTGGAATAGTCCACTAGTTCCTGTGATCTAGGGCAATGAGGTGTGCCAAGTTGTTTGGCTGAATAAAGCTGTGCAAAATCTGACAAATGGCAGAGGACCATACTTGGGTTCTTACGCTTATTGGATTCACTGAACCCTTTTCTTTAGTACCACAGCGAGGCAGGGTAGGGAAACCTTTGTTCACAGTTGAGTTGCCAATATAGACTGTCACCTCCTATCTTACCACCGGAATCTAATGAAAACAATCTGAATTGTAATTCGATTCTTCACATTTTTCACAGTGGATGGCATTTCTTTTGCATTTTCAAAGAATATACTAACTCAACAAAAATGTAAATTAATAGGCGTATATCAAAATGTATTGAAGTTATCTGTATCTGAGACTAGATCTGCTGTTAGCCTCTGCAACCGGAGTGGTGTAGCACGTAACTAACATTCAGCACCTAATTAGGCGTTTAATGAATGTCAGTGGAATTGAAAATGAGCCGCTACATTTCATCATTTTTTTAAGCATAATGATGATATAGGAAAAAAAATAGGATTTAGAGTCAGAACATCTAAGTTCAAGTGCCAGCTCTGATAGTTACCAGCTTGGTGTTGTCAGAAAAGTCACTAAACCTCACCAGGTCTCAATTTTTCTCTTACATAACATGATGATAAAAATAATTTTCTAACAGTATTATTAGTAGGATCAAAAGAGATAAAGAATATGAAAGTGTTTATCAAATGAGATATCCAAATACTCTCAAAGGTAGATAGAATATAAATAAAACATCAAAAACAAATTTAACTCACCAATATGATGAAAAAATTCTAATTAGTGTTACTATACCACTGGTGTTTGCCTTCTATTCTACCCTGGAATAAGCATTACTTCAAATGACAGTAACTTGGATTAAATAACTGAGTAATACTGGCACCAAAAGAGTACACCGAAATTAAATAACATAACAATATTCATAATCATTTGTCCTCTCATTGCAATTAGCTTATTCACTTCCCCTTTATTGGCAATTTTTCTATGTAATTTACTTTCATTCTTAGGACATTAGTGTATAACGAGACAAAATATTTCCATTCATTAAAGAATGTGTGCTGAGGTTTGATGAAATCGTTTAATTTTAGTTTAATTTTCATCTTGTACATTTCACCTATAGGGATAATGGAATAATCTGAGGGAAAAAAACAAAATGTTAATGCAATAATTTGTAAAGATTTGAGGTTTGATAGCAATGAGGAAATGAATAGCAAATAAGAAAGAAGGATTTCTGGGTAGTACTAATGTCTCATAGCAACAAGAACATATAATAGCAATGAAATACATATATTTAAAAACACCGTATCACATACTACATTGTCAGAAAAATGTTAATATAGCAGTTAGTTAGGTTTGAACTAGCCAAATCCACTGTGTATAAGAAAGAATCACTATCTTCCTGAGTATCTTTGGCTAAGTAAATATTGTTTGTAAATAAAACCAGGAATGGAGCAAATTATGGCACTTCAAAAATCTCAAACAGCCTTTACATGTTGATCACATCTGAAGGCCATTTTAACATTTGATGTGTTGCCTAGAAATTATTTTTAAATACTGTTTATAAAATATTTCATTTCCACTGTGTAACTTATCAGGAAATAACACCTATAATTATAATCATGTTTGCATTTATTATTCTTTAATATTTTCTTCAAAAATTGTAGCTTCAGGTTGCATATGGCTGGTCTACTGTTTTTAGTGTGCGGTACTCCTGAATCTCTGCATTCACTCAATCACAAAGTCCTGCCGGTTCCACCTCCAGTATCTTTTTAACTTGTCCACTTGACTGGGCTATCTGCTTTTAATCTTAACAACTTCTGCAACCCAATGCATCCTCCAAAGTTCAGCCAGAGTAAAATAATCTTTCTCCTACCATGCTCTGAGTATCATACTCCTCTTGAAGTATCCTAGCAGTTCACTGACTTCACAACTGAGTCCAGTCTTTTCAAAAGCTGGATAACCATTCCCCTCCACACAACTCAGGTCTTTTCTCTACCCATTTCCTATCACACACTCCCACGTCCCACTCCATACCAACGCATGTATTCTGCTTCAGTAATTCTCCATGCTCTCCTAAACCACTGAACTTATACACATACTTTTTCCATTGTTTAAAGTGCTCTTCCTCTATTCTGTCTAGCTAATCCTCATCCATCAGATCTCAGGTTAGGTGTCACATTCTCTGGGAATACTGCAAACTAGAATGGGTTTCCTGCCTGTGTGCCCTCATCTTACCCTCACTTAGTTGCCACCATATCCCCAGTCTAGAAAAAAGATAATAAATTAGGCATTTAACAAAAAGACACTGAAAAAATGAACAGTGAAGGAAATGAATATTTCAGACAAAATTGTCATGTATAGTCAATCAAAATGTGACTCTCATTACATTTTAAACTAGAATATTTATGAATCACTTTTTAAACTCACTATTTTATAGAATCACTTAGTGATAAAATAGAAAGGTGTGTACTGAAAAATTCTCAAGGTAAAAGCAGAGATTTTGAGGGGGCACCTTCAAGATGGCAGAGGAGTAAGAAGTGGAGATCACCTTCCTCCCTACAAATACATAAAAAATATGTCTACATATGGAATAACTCCTAAAGAACACCTACTGAACAAAGGCAGAAGACCTCAGACTTCCCAAAAGGCAAGAAAATCCTCACATACCTGGGTAGGGCAAAAGAAAAACAGAGACAGAAGAATAGGGATGGGACCTGCACCTCTGGGAAGGAGCTGTGAAGGAGGAAAAGTTTCCATGCACTAGGAAGACCCTTCACTGGTGGAGACAGGGGGTGGGCGGGGGGAAGCTTCAGAGCCACGAAGGAGAGTGCAGCATCAGGGGTGCAGAGGGCAAAGTAGAGAGATTCCCGCACAGAGGATTGCTGCCAACCAGCACTCACCAGCCTGAGAGGCTTGTCTGCTCACCCACCGGGGCAGGTGGGTGCTGGGAGCTGAGACTCGGGCTTCGGAGGTCAGATCCCAGGGAGAGTACTGGGGTTGGCTGCATGAACATAGCCTGAAGGGGGCTACTGTGCCACAGCTAGCTGCGAGGGAGTCTGGGAAAAAGTCTGGAACTACCAAACAGGCAAGAGACCATTGTTTGGGTTGTGCGAGGAGAGGGGATTCCTTCCCTGTCTGCCCACAGAAGGCAGAGCACGGCCTAAAAGAGCTCCAGAGATGGGCACAAGCCGCAGCTATCAGCTTGGACTCCAGAGATGGGCATGAAACGCTAACGCTGCTGCTACAGCCACCAAAAATCCTATGTACAAACACAGGTCACTATCTACACCCACACCTTCCCCCAGGAGCCTGTGAAGCCTGCCACTGCCAGGGTCCCATGATCCAGGGAAAAGTTCCCCGGGAGAATACACGGTGCACCTCAGGCTGTTGCAACATCACGCCGGCTTCTGCCGCCACAGACTCACTCCACATTCCAATGATAAATACCATACCCCTGCCTCCCCCTGGCCTGAGTGAGCAAGAGCCTGCTAATCAGCTGCTCTTTAACCCCATTCTGTCTGGGTGGGAACAGAAGCCTGAGGGTGACCTACACACAGAGGTGCGGCCAAAACCAAAGCTGAACATCAAAAGCTGTGCAAACAAAGAAGAGAAAGGGAAGTACCTCGGTGCAGGCTCAGAAGCAGTGGATTAAATCCCCACAGTCAACTTGATGTATCCTGCATCTGTGGAATACCTGAATAGACAATGAATTATCTCCAAATTGAGGCAGTAGACTTTAGGAGCAACTGTAGACTTGGGGTTTGCTGTCTGCCACTGATTTGTTTTTGATTTTTATGTTTATCTTAGTATAGTTTTTTTGTTTTTTTTGTTTTTTGTTTTTCTCGGTACGCGGGCCTCTCACTGTCGTGGCCTCTCCCATTGCGGAGCACAGGCTCCGGATGCGCAGGCTCAGCGGCCATGGCTCACGGGCCCAGCCGCTCCGCGGCATGTGGGATCTTCCCGGATCGGGGCACGAACCCATGTCCCCTGCATCGGCAGGCGGACTCTCAACCACTGCGCCACCAGGGAAGCCCTTAGTATAGTTTTTAGTGCTTGTTATTGCTGGATTTGTTTATTGGTTTCATTGCTCTCTTCTTTTTTTAAAATTATTATTACTTTTAATTTTAATAATATTTTTATTTATTATTTTTTTTTCTTTTTTTTTTCTCGCTTTTCTTCTGAGCCATGTGGCTGACAGGGTCTTGGTGGTCCGGCCTGGTGTCAGGCCTAAGACTCCAAGGTGGGAGAGCCAGGTTCAGGACACTGGACCACCAGAGACTGCCCAGCCCCATGTAATGTCAGTCGGCAAGAGCTCTCCCAGAGATCTCTGTCTCAACACTAAGACCCAGCTCCACCCAATGGCCAGAAAACTCCAGTGCTGTATGCCCCATGCCAAACAACTAGGAAGACAGAAACACAACCACATCCATTAGCAGAGAGGGTGCCTAACATCACTAAGCTCATAGACACCCCAAAACATGCCACCAGATGTGGCCCTGCCCACCAGGAAGACAAGATCCAGCCCCACCCAACAGAACACAGGCACCAGTCCCCTCCACAAGGAAGCCTACACAAGCCAATGAACCAACCTCACCCACGGGGGGCAGACACCAAAAACAACAGGAACTATGAACCTGCAGCCTGCAAAAGGAGACCTCAAACACAGTACGTTAAACAAAATGAGAAGACAGAGAACTATGCAGCAGATGAAGGAGCAAGGTAAAGACCCACCAGACCAAACAAAAGAAGAGAAAATAAGCAGTCTACCTGGAAAAGAATTCAGAGTAATGATAGTAAAGAGAATACAAAATCTTGGAAATAGAATGGAGAAAATACAAGAAACGTTTAACAAGGACATAGAAGAACTAAAGAGCAAACAAACAATGATGAAAGACACAATTAATAAAATTACAAATTCTCTACAAGTAATCAATAGCAGAATAACTGAGGAAGAAGAACGGATAAGTGACCTGGAAGATAAAGTAGTAGAAATAACTACCACAGAGCAGAATAAAGAAAAAAGAATGAAGAGAATTGAGAACAGTTTCAGACACCTCTGGGACAACATTAAACACACCAACATTCGAATTATAGGGGTCCCAGAAGAAGAAAAGAAAAAGAAAGGGTCTGAGAAAATATTTGAAGTGATTATAGTCGAAAACTTCCCTAACATGGGAAAGGAAATAGTCAATCAAGTCTAGGAAGCACAGAGAGTCCCATACAGGATAAATCCAAGGAAAAACATGCCAAGACACATATTAATCAAACTATCAAAAATTAAATACAAAGAAAAAATATTAAAAGCAGCAAAGGAAAAGCAACAAATAGCATACAAGGGATTCCCCATAAGGTTAACAGCTGATCTTTAAGCAGAAACTCTGCAAGCCAGAAGGGACTGGCGGAACATATTTAAAGTGATGAAAGGGAAAAACCTACAACCAAGATTCCTCTACCCAGCAAGGATCTTATTCAGATTCAATGGAGAAATTAAAACCTTTACAGACAAGCAAAAGTTAAGACAATTCAGCACCACCAAACCAGCTTTACAACAAATGCTAAAGGAACTTCTCTAGGCAGGAAACACAAGAGAAGGAAAAGACCTACAAGAAACCCAAAACAATTAAGAAAATGGTAATAGGAACCTACGTATCTTTAAATGTAAATGGATTAAAAGCTCCAACCAAAAGACACAGACTGGCTGAATGGATACAAAAACAAGACCCGTATATATGCTGTCTACAAGAGACCCACTTCAGACATAGGGACACATACAGACTGAAAGTGAGGGGATGGAAAATGATATTCCATGGATATCAAAAGAAAGCTGGAGTAGCAATTCTCATATCAGACAACAAAGTAGACTTTAAAATAAAGACTATTACAAGAGACAAAGAAGGACACTACATAATGATCAAGGGATCAATCCAAGAAGAAGATATAACAATTGTAAATATTTATGCACCCAACATAGGAGCACCTCAGTACATAAGGCAAATGCTAACAGCCATAAAAGGGGAAATCGACAGTAACACAGTCATAGTAGGGGAATTTAACACCCCACTTTCACCAATGGACAGATCATCCAAAATGAAAATAAATAAGGAGACACAAGCTTTAAAAGACACATTAGACCAGATAGGCTTAATTGATATTTATAGGACATTCCATCCAAAAACAACAGAATACACTTTCCTCTCAAGTGCTCATGGAACATTCTCCAGGATAGATCATATCTTGGGTCACAAAGCAAGGCTTGGTAAATTTAAGAAAATTGATATCGTATCAAATATCTTTTCCGACCACCATGCTATGAGACTAGATATCCATTACAGGAAAAAAACTGTAAAAAATACAGACACATGGAGGCTAAACAATACACTCCTAAATAACCAAGAGATCACTGAAGAAAATCAAAGAGGAAATCAAACAATACCTAGAAACAAATGACAATGAAAACACAATGACACAAAACATATGGGATGCAGCAAAAGCAGTTTTAAGAGAGAGGTTTATAGCAATACAGTCCTACCTCGAGAAATAAGAAACATCTCAAATAAACAACCTAACCTTACACCTAAAGCAAACAGAGAAAGAAGAACAAAGAAAACCCAAAGTTAACAGAAGGAAAGAAATCATAAAGATGAGAACAGAAATAAATGAAAAAGAAATGAAGGAAACAGTAGCAAAGATCAATAAAACTAAAAGCTGGTTCTTTGAGAAGATAAACAAAATTTAAAAACCATTAACCAGACTCATCTAGAAAAAAAAGGAGAAGACTCAAATCAATAGAATTGGAAATGAAAAAGGAGAAGTAACAACTGACACTGCAGAAATACGAAGGATCATGAGAGATTACTACAAGCAAGTATATGCCAATAAGATGGACAACCTGGAAGAAATGGACAAATTCTTAGAAAAGCAGAACCTTCTGTGACTGAACCAGGAAGAAATAGAAAATATAAACAGACCCATCACAAGCACTGAAATTGAGACTGTGATTAAAAATCTTCCACAAACAAAAGCCTAGGACCAGATGGCTTCACAGGTGAATTCTATCAAACATTTAGAGAATAGCTAACACCTATCCTTCTCAAACTCTTCCAAAATTTAGCAGAGGGAGGAACACACCCAAACTCATTCTGTTAGGCCACCATCACCCTGATACCAAAACCAGACAGAGCTGTCACAAAAAAAGAAAACTACAAGCCAATATCACTGAAGAACATAGATGCAAAAGTCCTCAGCAAAATACCAGCCAACATATCCAACAGCATATTAAAAGGATCAATCATTACATTCCTGGGATAAACCATGATCAAGTGGAGTTTATCCCAGGAATGCAATGATTCTTCAATATTCACAAATCAATCAATGCTATACACCATATTAACAAATTGAAGGGTGAAAAACATATGATCATCTCAATAAATGCAGAAAAAGTTTTCAACAAACCTCAACACCCATTTATGATAAAAACTCTCCAGAAAGTGGGCACAGAGGGAACCTATGTCAACATAATAAAGGCCATATATGACAAACCCACAGCCAACATCATTCTCAGTGGTGAAAAACTGAAACTATTTCCACTAAGATCAGGAAGAAGACAAGGTTGCTCACTCTCACCACTATTATTCAACATAGTTTTGAAAGTTTTAGCCACAGCAATCAGAAAAGAAAAAGAAATAAAAGGAACCCAAGTTGGAAAAGAAGTAAACATATCACTGTTTGCAGATGACATGATACTATGATACTATACATAGAGAATCCTAAAGATGCTACCAGAAAACTACTAGACCTAATCAGTGAATCTGGTAAAGCAGCAAGATACGAAATTAATGCCCAGAAATCTCTTGTATTTCTATACACTAATGATGAAAAATCTGAAAGAGAAATTAAGGAAACACTCTCATTTAGCATTGCAACAAAAAGAATAAAATACCTAGGAATAAACCTACCTAAGGAGACAAAAGACCTGTATGTAGAAAACTATAAGACACTGATGAAAGAAATTAAAGATGATACAAACAGATGGAGAGATATACCATTTTCTTGGATTGGAAGAATCAACATTGTGAAAATGACTATACTACCCAAAGCAATCTACAGGTTCAATGCAGTCCCTATGATACTACCAATGGCATTTTTCACAGAACTATAAAAAAAACTTCCACAATTTGTATGTAAACACAAAAGACCCCAAATAGCCAAAGCAATCTTGAGAAAGAAAAACGGAGCTGGAGGATTCAGGCTCCCTGACTTCATACTATACTACAAAACAATAGTAATTAAGACGGTATGGTACTGGCACAAAAATAGAAATATAGATAAATGGAACAGGATAGACAACCCAGAGATAAACCCATGCATATATGTCACCTTATCTTTGATAAAGGAGCCAAGAATATACAATGGAGAAAAGACAGTCTCTTCAATAAGTGATGCTGGGAAAACTGGATAGCTACATGTAAAAGAATGAAATTAGAACACTCCTTAACACCGTATACAAAAATAAACTCAAAATGGAGTAAAGACCTTAATGTAAGGCTGGACACTATAAAACTCTTAGAGGAAATGATAGAACACTCTATGACATAAATCACAGCAAGATCCTTTTTGACCCACCTCCTTGAGAAATGGAAATAAAAACAAAAATAAACAAATGGGACCTAATGAAACTTAAAAGCTTTTGCACAGCAAAGGAAACCATAAAGAAGATGAACAGACAACCCTCAGAATGGGAGAACATATTTGCCAACGAAGCAACTGATGAATGATTAATCTTCAAAATATACAAGCAGCTCATGCAGCTCAATATCCAAAAAAACAAACAACCCAATGCAAAAGTGGGCAGAAAGCCTAAATAGACATTTCTCCAAAGAAAGCATACAGATCGCCAACAAGCACATGAAAGGATGCTCAACATCACTAATCGCTAGAGAAATGCAAATCAAAACTACCATGAAATATCACCTCACACCAGTCAGAATGGACATCATCAAAAAATCTACAAGCAATAAATGCTGGAGTGGTTGTGGAGAAAAAGGAACCCCTTGCACTGTTGGTGGGAATGTAAAGTGATACAACCACTATGGAGAACAGTATGGAGTTTCCTTAAAAAACTAAAACTAGAACTGCCATATGACCCAGCAATCCCACTACTGGGCATATACCCTGAGAAAACCATAATTCAAAAAGAGTACTGTACCACAATGTTCATTGCAGCTCTATTTACAATAGCCTGGACATGGAAGCAACCTAAGCGTCCACTGACAGATGAATGGATAAAGAAGATATGACACATATATACAATGGAATATTACTCAGCCATAAAAAGAAACAAAATTGAGTTATTTGTAGTGAGGTGGATGGACCTAGAGACTGTATACAGAGTGAAGTAAGTCAGAAAGAGAAAAACAAATACCGTATGTTAACACATATATATGGAATCTAAAAAAAAAAAAAAAGGTTCTGATGAACCTAGGGGCATGACAGGAATAAAGACACAGATGTAGAGAATGGACTTGAGGACACAGGGATGGGGAAGGGTAAGGTCGGACGAAGTTAGAGAGTAGCACTGACGTATATACGCTACCAAATGTAAAATAGATAGCTAGTGAGAAGCGGCTGCATCGCACAGGGAGATCAGGTTGGTGCTTTATGACATCTTAGATGGGTGGGATAGGATGGATGGGAGGGAGATGCAAGAGGGAGGGGATATGGGGATATATGTATACGTATAGCTGATTCACTTTGTTATACAGCCGAAAGTAACACAACATTGTAAAACAATTATACTCCAATAAAAATGTTAATAAATAAATAGATAAATGAGATAAAAAAGAGAGGTTTTTTAAAGGGAGAAATGGACCTCAAAATTTGTTGAATGTATAAAATAATTGTTTATAATGCTGAATAAGCTTAGCCAACATTTTGATAGAATTTTAGTGACAAATGGCCCTTGAGGGAATAAAATAATATATATGGCTCAATGGGAAGGTAAAAAAAAATGACAAACATATGACTATTAAATTAGTGTTAATCTGAGTAAAGAGAAAATAAGTTGGCAAATGTCTGAACCTTGAAGCCAAACAAATATAGGGTCAAATTCTAACTCTACCAGTTTTTAATTGAATGACTTTGGAGTATGAAAATTCTTCAAGCCTCAATTTTTTCATAAATAAAATGGGAATGATAGTAATGCATCCTCCCATATAAGATTTGGAGAATAAACTTTTCTAAAGAGCTACTACAATATCTAGCACAAAGTGGAAATGCATTCAGTGTTAGTTATATAGTTAATATTACGAAATATAGTGGAATGAATGAGATCACTGTGAAGTGTAGTCATGATAGAAGACCTCATGTAGGAAATTATTTTCATCTGGGTTTTGAAGATGGGTAACACTGAGAAAGTGATGGAGACAGGATGGGCAGGCTGGGTCTATAATTCATTCACACTTTTACTATGGAACATATATTACAGATTAGCTTGTGCCATTGTTACTCATGAATAACAAATATTCTCTACTACATTGCAAATTTTTAGAGAAAAGGGAGCATATTTGACCAACTCTGCGAACTTCTTGGCAACTAGCATATAGTACGTTCAAAATATTTTATTGCTGTTATTAATTTAAATAGCTGTGTGAGTTACTCTAAGGAAAAGAGTCTGATTGATCATTGAGGCGAAGTTAAATAGTTTGAGTGAGGTTCTATTATGGAGGACCTTCAAAACCAGGCAAAATATATACTCAGTTCTAATAAAAGTCTTAAAATAGGCCCTGAGTAACTGAGTTAAACAATAGAAATACCTAGTTTTACTAAATTAATATAAAAGATCACATAGAAGAAGAAATATGCAAGTATTGGTAGTAATATTTTTAAAGAAAAATGCTGAAAGGAAATATATACTAATATTTATTAAAATTGCCATGAAGTAAATATAATCAAAACCACATGACATAGACCAATAGATAGAAGATGTCTAAAGCCCAGACACAGATCCAAAAGTGGACTATTTTAGCCACATTCTGAAAGACTGAAAGTCAGAGACTAAAGAAAATTCTTTCAGCCGGTGGAATATTAGCCATATATCTCATTGTCCACTTTGTCTGCAAAGATAGATGGCTTGAGGGAAGGAGCTGTACCAATTATTATTGGGCTGTGGCTAATGATTAGGGACTTGTAAGAAACAAGTTTAAAGACTTGTGACTAGAACATTAGGGAAGAAATACTCAACAAAACACTTTCACAGTGAAGCAGACCATTAATAATCTGATGCACCTGTTCAACTACTCTGGAAGTAGGTTAGCCTCCTTCCCAGCAAACTAGAACTTTCTCAGTGGACTCATAACAAGGTGGGTGGCCAGGCTGGCATGGATATAGAACACACGTGGACATAGCACCATGGAGTTCTCTTCATGAAGACTTATCTCTCTTCCACCACTGTCACCTAGTTTTTTAGATGTGGTGACTAAATCTAAAACCTCATCATGCTATCAAGCCTTAATAAAATCAGCCAGCTAGAAGACGACAGATTGACTACACTGGATCTCTTCCATCATGAAGGAAGCAGTAAATAATCTTTGTGGAAATAGACACATTATGCTTTTGAATTTGCTTTCCTTACCCATCATGCTTCTATCTGAGCCACCATCTGTGGACTTACTAATGCATCAACATTTTGTCCCACTCAACACTACTTCTAATCACCAGACAAAAGACAAAAGACATAGACAAAGGGCTAATGTCCATGGGATTTATTGGTCTTATCACCCGTAAAATAGTAGAAAGGCCTAGTGAAGACTTGATTATGTCCTCAGCTAGAGGACATAATATCAAGACGTTGCTATCCACCAACTCTTAGTAATTACTCACTCTATACTTCTAACAGAATTAGATTCTGGATAGAAGTTCCTTAGATAGGAGATTTATTCAGGCTTAACTCAGACACTGAATCTATATTTCTCAATGTAGAGCGAACCCTAAGAATAATGGGAGTAAATGGAAATAGCATCTATTGAGTACCTATTTAATAATATGTGCTGGGCATAGTGTTAGGTCTATTTTGCAGGTGAGGAGATAAGCTTATGAAAGTTAAGTCACAAATATGATGTGTGCTTGAGTGTAGATAGGAACCCAGGTGTTTTTTATTCCAAAGCCCACAGTTTTCTAATGTGCAATGCTGGAAGAAGGCTAGATAATTCCCTTACTAAAGAAATTTCTACAAACTTTAAAAATATTGAAGAATAGGGGATTTTGCATGTACTTCAAAGAATGAGTAAGATCTCTCAGAGTTGGAAAATTAATGGTTTTAAGAATGAACATATCCAGGTAAATACATTTCTTGTTTATTCTTTTGTCTGCTTAATCCTTACTTATCTTCTCTACATGCAAATGCTAAGAGAAGAATTTTATGTCTTGTACATTATTATAACCCCAGCGCCTCAAACAATACATGGCACTTGACAAGTACTCATGTATATCTGTTTTATGAATGAATGAATGAGGCAAACCTCAAATTATTTCCAGTCAACTATCTCCCACCCTGCCACAGATTCCACCCTTCTACAAATTGAGGTTCAAAGAGTAACTACGTAAGGGGCTCTTTGGTGCATAATAGACCAACACCATCTATCTGATGTTAGTTACAGTTGAAGGATTTCCTGTTTTGAGCAATGACTATATCTGTACATTTAGGAATATGCATTTGGGATCATGAGAAAACACTGAATATTGGGAGCCTGTGACCCTAGTACTGACTGTTCCTAATAAGCTGTGAGATCTTGAACAGGTAACTCAATGACCTGAGCTATGTATTTCTTTATCTGAGAAATGAATAGGTTTAAGCAATTGATCTCTCAAACCATCTCTGTAATCTAAAATTCAATGACTCTAAAAATTACATTGTCAATTGTTTTGTTTTTCTGATGAGTAAGATATTTTTATTTTGCCTATATTCTAACATGTAAGCACATTTGTGGAATAGGACATATTTATTTGCATCTTAGTTTTTATTTATAGTACATAACAATAAAAATATATCATATGTAAATATAAAATATGAAAATAGAAAACATAATAGAAAATAGTACAAGACATGACATCCATTTAATTTCATTGGCTAAGATTATTAGCTTTTCTTTTTTTCTGATTATATATTTTAGTCGCATAGTTTTTGGTTTCTATCCAAAAAATTACTCTGTAACAAAACTGCTTAAGATATTCAGTTCTCCCTTAAAGATAAACTAAGAAGCAAGCTCTTTTCACTACCTCTTAGGGAATCACATAATACCTTCACTTCAACAGACAAAGAGCTTGATTACTGTTATTCAGTTACTAAATTGATAACATTTAAAGGTCCAAGGCATTTAATTTTTTTAAATGAATTAAAAATACATGGGAGATATTTTGTTTTTACTGACTTTACAAAAATCCCTGATTAACACGCCAGATGCCACAGTTCTTCAAGCCTGATGAAGGCTCCCTGGAGTTAATATCCTTTCAGCCGTTGTTGCCAAAGAACTGAAGCAGATTGTGAAGGCTGCATAATCATATGATTTTTCTCCTATTGAGGAACTACTGACACAAGAAAAATCAACTGCCTTGATGAAAAAAGTTTAAAATAATAGAATTCTGAATAATGAAAAATTTTAAATGCAGGTCAGTAGTATGGTATCCTTTGACATTCTAGTTCTGAAGCCTGTATTTCAATTCCTTCTCATTGAAATGAAAATCATACATTTTATCGTCATGGAACCAAAAATGTCTATGGCAGTCTGGCTAAAGGGAGAGATGCTTTAGTTGGTACAGGTTGTGTGTATGGATGATATAAATAAAAATGGGAGATAAGGAAGATTAAATTGCTTGAGAAACTTTATTTTTTAATTGAATTTTCACATCCATTTAGGTTATATATTCACTAATTAAGGCTATCACAAACAATCATGGACATGAATCAGCCAATGAAGCAGCGCATTTACACCTAAATACAGAGGGAGTCACAGAAAACCTATTTCACTGTGCCACTGTGGTCAAATGGCTAACTGTGGAAGACACTGTTAATTCTCCCTTCTTCTTTACTAACATCATGATTTTAATTAGGGAAGCAATATGTCCCCCTAGTGATGGATCATGATAATAAATCATGACCATATTTTTCCCTGATTTCCCAACCTCCCCTCAAGCTAGGATGACTATGGGATCTAGCTCTGGCCAAAAAGACTTAAAAGGAAGTCTGCTGAAGGAGTTTCTGGGAAAGCTTTTCCTTTCATGATAAAAAGGGATATATGTACCTAGCAGAACACTTTTCTCTTCAGCCATTATCCCACATCACTTTTGTATTCAAGAGAAAACAAACATGAGATTTTCCAAAGAACTACAAAGACACTGGTCCTTATATCACTGAGATCACTGAGATCCTGAGCCAACATTAGCCACCATCTACTTTTAGGAGTCTGTTAAAAAAAATAAACTAGATATTTACCACTGCAAGATAGGTTTTCTACTACTTGCAGCCAAATGTTGGCATATTACTTTATTTATATTACTTTCTAGTTAATATACCAACTGTTCAGAATCGCATCCCACTCTAACGATTCTTATTAACAAACTGGCATCTCTTGCCTGGATCAGCCATATGATCAGACTTATTGCCTCTAGTTTAATCCATTTGCCATCAGATGATCTTTCTATAATCTAAAATCTGTTCACCTCCTCTTTAAGACCCTTCAGTGGTTCCCCAGTTCTATTAGGATAAAATTCAAAACCTTGTCATAACCTGAAAGACTGGCACACGATTGCTTCTCCAGTTTCATTAATTCGTTTATTTTTTATTAATTATTTTATTTTAAAATAAAAAAATCTAAAAAATTTTATATTACTTTAAATTTATCATATATATATATATATTTTTTAAAGATCTAATAAATAAGGGGCCAACACAAGCCTATCACTATGTAGTTTCCTTTTTAATCACAATTTCCCATTCTTTGGCCCAAAGTATGTACCTTGCCCCAGATCCCATGTTAGAAGCCTTAACCAGTCAGCTGCGTGGGCTCTAGTCTTAACTCATTATGTGTAGATACAAAATAAATTTCTGGTCTTCTATGTCATGGAACTCAAAATAATTTCAAAAAGAATTTAACAAACATTTCTGTAACATATAAGGATACTGAGATCTAATCTGTGGCTCATCAGTATTACAAAGCAATCATTGAGGGCCAGCCAAACCTCCATTTTCAGGTTTTTTTCACTTGATTCTTCATTTCCCTATGAGAAACCAATAGCTTGCACATAGAATTACCCAGTTGTTCCCTTATTTAACTAGCTATAACCATACGTTAGTAATCTTTGTTAGTAAATATGGCTGCTTTTAGAATTGACATTAGTAAAGCAGTAAAACAAAAGTATAAACATGCCACCAACACATTAAGTTGAAAGGAACAATTGCAAATCTATTTTGGTATTAATCGAAACAGATCATTCCTAGAAATGCACATTGGTAATGCCTCAGCTAACATTAAGCAGTCACAAAATGATATACATATCTAAAACCAATTGGCAAATATAAGATAAAGTAACCAAAACTGACATTAACACATATATTTTCAGCAATTTAAAACTATTCCATCTACACTCTTGCACTTCAGACAATGTAGAGTGGTAACATTCTATACACTCAACTTGAAGATTATTTTTCTCTCACAGATTTTATATACATAGAAATATTTCAAAAATAGATTCTCAATGCAAGAAATAAATATATATTGGGTACATGTATAGGAAAAAACTTAAATCTATGCAGTCATGTAGAAACATGCAGATTATCAAGCTAATGTGTATTAAAAACTCATTTTGCATACAAAATGATAAAATCTACTTCTGTTCAGCAACTTTATCTATGAACAGATCATCCATCACAAGACCTATAAAAATCATACCAGGTCTTATATTGCCTTGTGCTTTGCAGTGGTGAAAGCTTTGTTTGCACTTGCTTTATCATTTTATCCTTACAACAAATCTGTCAAGACAGATATTTTTCTCGATACAGATATTTAGAGTGGATTCCCCAAATATTTTAACTGAACTGGACAGAATAGCATTCACACATTATGGACTTAAGTCTTTGATGTTTTTATTTAGTAGCTTTGTGTAATGTAAAATCAGTCATTGGACTCAAGCATAGTCATGTTTGAATTCTGGTTGTGAAGTGTTTTAGCTGCATGATGTCATCTAACTTTTCTAAGTAAAAAGGGTGTTGGCAAGATTTGTTGACATTGTTGACAAGATTAGATAGGTTGCCTAGCAGAGTCCTGAAATATAGCAAGCACTCAAGATGCTGCCCCACTGTCCCTCTTTCATGTCCTCTCTCCTTCTTTTCCTTCCTTAAAGACATGTCCATGGGCTTAAGAAAAGGAAGCCTGAAAAAATAAAATGACAAGCATTTCTACTTCACGGAAAAAATGGCAAGTTTCTATAAATTTTCCTGAGTTTTCCTAAGAATAGATTTCAATTATTGAAAATTCATTGTGCTGAACCCATAGCCTAGTTTATAAAACGAAAAGACAAAAATAATTTACAGGTGTTTTAGTTATCTATTACTGTGTAACAAAATACCCCCCAAATTATCAGCTTACGTTGACAAACATGTATTATCTCAACTCTATTTAAGAGGGTCAGGAATTCAGGCAGGGATTAGCTGCATTGTTCTGGCTCAGAATCTCTTATGAGATTGCAGTCAAGTCAACCAAAGCTGCTATCTTCTTAAGGGGCTGAAAATCCATTTCCAAGTTCACTCATGTGACCTCTGATGGAGGTTTCAATTCTTTACCACATGGACCTCTCTGCAGAGGCCTCTCCTGCTCACACAACATTATGACTTTCCCTAAAGCAAGTGGTGATTGAGAGAAAAAGACAGAAGCTCCAGTCTTTTACACCTAACCTTGTGACATACCATCATTTCTTCTAATTGCTATTGATCACAGAGACAACCCTGGTGCAATCATAAAGGTATAGATACAAAGAGGCAGAAATCATTGGGCACCATCTTAGAGGCTGGCTACCAAACTGCTATGATGCACCTTGTAAGCTGAGCCCTACTTGTCCCAATGGCCCAGACAAGGTGTGCTGAGCAAGCAGGAAACTTTAGAGGCATAGGTTTTGGTTTTTTAAATAGATCTTTATTGGGGTATAATTGCTTCACAATACTGTGTTACTTTGTGTTGTACAACAAAGTGAATCAGCCATATGTATACACATGTCCCCATATCCCCTCCCTCGTGAGCCTCCCTCCCATCTTCCCTATTCCACCCCTCTAGGTCATGGCAAAGCACCGAGCTGATCTCCCTGCGCTGTGCTGCTGTAAGACAGACAGAGGCATAGGTTTTATTCTAACCTAAGAGTATAATGCAGAACCAGCAGAGATCTCTGAAAGCTTCACTGTTGCAAAGTTGAAAGAGCAGAATAGCACAAAATGTCAGTTTAGCACTACGCCTCTCAGTTGTTACCAAGTAAGTAAATATTAAAGCAAACTTTTTATACTGTCTCATGTCCATTTAATTCTAGATACTCTTGGGGGTTCTCCAGTTTAGTCATATTTATCCTCTGGAAGAAACATCTTTGCCTCTCTGCTCTTTAAATCTCTGAGCTACAGAATCCATCTAAATTGTACAGAAGGATTTCCAAACAATGTTAGAATTTTTTTTCAATGAGATAGCTTGATGAGACTCTAGCTGATATTTTTTAATAATGTTATAGTTATATTCTGATTTTAATAATTGAGAGTAAAGAGCACACAGTAATTGGCACACATTAGGCATTCTAAATATTTATTGATTAAATAAATACACCCTTCTACTCCTTTTTATATAAAATAACAAAATAAAATATGGTGATATGTTAGATATTTTTGTTAATATTGCAAAGGAAAGTGGACTTTCTAAAAAAACCTATACATCAATAAATATGTACATAAATTTTAAAAGAAGCACATACACAAGAAGCAAATATTGCTGTCAAACTAAAAACTTATATTTCCAAATACCTATAATTTAAAGAAATGGAAGTTTTTTTTTATCTTTTTGAAAGGTCAACATTCATAAAAATAACAACAAAAACCTTTCCTTTATGATAGCATATGTATCTAGTTTCAATGAAAATTATATCAGGACTCAAAAGCTGAAATTACGGTAATTTAAAACCACTTTAAAGATGTTATGAACTACCTCTTTTTCAGTCTTGTCTCATAGATACTTCTATACTATAATTTATAATTCATGATTCTGGAAAGAAAATGAAAAAGTCACTTTGAGATATCATTTTAAAGGCAATTTTAAAGTGACAACTTGTTCAAAGATATGATTGAGGAATTTAAATATTCATAAATAATCTCTAGGATTTATTATTTTAAGTTATAATAAGCTATACTTTAATAATAATCTGAACTATTCAAACACAATGAATAAAAGGCTAAGAAGATGGCTAACAGATTCTTAGAAATATTACTTCACAATGTTATTGCTTTAAAAATGTAGACTTGGAGGGAGGTTTAAGAGAAATGTTGGGAGGTGATGATTTAACAATGCTCTTCCAACTACTGAACATTTATTTTTAAAAGTAAAGCATTTTCTTTAGAAAATAATTGTCAGGGACAGTTTAAATGTGTAAAAAATTAATAATCAGAAACCTCAAATAGTCAGGAGACCAGAAGGGGGAGCTCTCACTCCCTTTAACGATAGCAGAGCCCAACAGCAAGAAGAAAGACTCTTCTTTCCAGCCAATGAAAAGCCATGGATTCTGTTTGCTACAGCCCTCCCAACTTCCTTTTCCCCTCTATAAAAGTGTTCTCCTCCCTTTGCCGTGGGGTTACTTACACATAGCTGGCCATGTTTGCATACCATAAACTGCAGTTTTCTGCTGATCCCAAATGAACCCATCTTTGCTGGAGAAATATCTGGCAATCTATTTTAGGTCAACAGTGACCAGAACAATTAAGTTTCTTAAATTAGCATAATAAACATATACCATAATAAACATAAAAGCCCAACTTCTTGAAGTTTATTCATTCATTTGCTCTGATTTATTCATTTGCATAGCAATTATCACCACCTAACCTATTATATATTTATTGTTTTATTGGAGTATTTTTCATATCGACCCACTAGAATATAAACTGTATGAGAAGAGGAGTCATTAACCTCACTAACTCACTAACTTCTAAACCCAGGTCTTAATATAAGATCTGTAATATACACAGTTCTAAACCCAGATCTTAGAAGAGTCCCAGGTTTATATTAGGTACTTTATAAATATTTACTGAGTGAATGAATAAATGTTTATCACATGCCATGCACTGAACCAGGTGCCAAAGATGCAGTAATGAACCATATAGACATGATCCCAATCATGAAAGCACTTAATTTTACTGAAGGTACAGACAAGTCTATAATTACAGGAACCAATATCACAAATATTGTGGGAGAGGAGAACAAAACAGTGGTACCAACTCTGATACTGGAGGAAGGCTTTCTGAAATCAAAACTCAGACCTAAAAATGTTTGGAGATTAGCCAAGTTTTTAAAAGGTGAACATAAAAGAGAGAAAACTGTTCAACAGCGGCGAGCTATATGTGCAATGACCCAGAAAGGAGAGAAGGAGTGACCTGAATGAAATTCTATACAATTCTATTGTAGAGATTAAATTAAGGGTAAGAGGTATCAGTTAAGATGCTTTCAGCACTAAGTAACAGAAAAATCACCTCTAAATCCTCAGCTGGGTGGGCAGACAATTAAAGTAGGACCCATTTTATTCTTTCCTCTCCTCAGATCCAATACCTCGCCACTGATTCACTTTTGGCAAACCAATACCTGTACTGATAGTCTTAAAGTAACTGTAAGCAGCTCTGCAAATCTACTTGCTTCCTCTTCATGGCCAGCATTAAAAAAAAAAAAAAAAAAGGGAAGGTGAGTCCTATTTACAGAAAAATCCTGAAATTCACTTTGGTTGGGTCAATTTAGGTCATATGAAAGCTAGGTATTAGAAGGGACTGATTTGTCTCACCCATGTCTCCTGCTCAATGCTTGGAGCCTGGTTGGAATCAATATCCCTAAAACCATAGGGAACCAATAGAACCAAGGGTTTTGGGATATGGGAAAAGGAAAATTGAATGCATGAGCAGCTAAGCTGTTGTATTCACCATGTAACATTAGATTGTATCATAAAAGCAACTAAGAGCCATTGAATTGAGTAAAGGAAGAAGCCACTTAGATTTTCATGTTAAAAATATTCCTCTTTCAATGTGAAGAATAGAATGAACAAAATCAAGACTAGAAACAGGGAAGCTAGTTAGCAGGTTGTTGCAAGGTGTTATCAGTAGGGATAGACTGACAATAAAAGGTTCAAGAGATATTCAACAGTTAGAATAGGCAGACACTGGAGAAGATTTGGATTAAAGAAGTGAAGGAGAAACCAAAGTCAAGGCTGAACCCATGTGTTACAGTTGGTCAAGGGAACATGTATGGTAGTACCATAGAAACCAAGGAGGAAAAGCAACTTGTAGTAGGAATGATGAGTTGGTTTTTGGATATGAGTTTGACATGTCTACAGGTTATAACCTTGAAGTTGTTTGAGTTCTCAGGGTCTTGCCATTTTCAGAAGATGTTATGTAATTCTATAATAGACATAAAACTATAAAATTAGATATAACATTTACTAATTATTAGCAAAGGACCCATTTCCTTTTTGTATTTAAGTTCTTGCTCCATAATTACTAAATCTTGATGCTATTTGCCAAAGCCAAAGGTTAGGAGATAAAATTAAGAGACCAGAAGCATATAATAAGTCATCTGTGTTTTCCTCTAACAAGAAACATAAATGCCTATCAAATACCACCTGCTGTAATGGTGTGGAAATCAAGTAGAATAAGAATTAGAAATATCATGATTCAGTAAACAGAGGAGCAAGCAGTGGATTAGATAATATCAAGGTCAAGTAATGACACATACAAAGAGAAAGTAAAGCAAGATTTTTAAAATTCAAGATGGAAAAACATTAATATTGCAACATGGATGCCCTAGATGCTTGTAAAAAAGGGGGGCATCTTTGTGTAGGTCAATATCTACCTGAAACATCACTTGGAGGAAGAGGGCTAGGCAGTAGGATTAGCAGCTGCAGCATGGAACTGATTCAGCAGCAGATGTGAAGCAAAACTCCTTGTTTCCAAATTTGGTAGAGGGATGTAACCTCATTAGGGAGGAAGCTGAATCTAGGTTATACAATAATGAAGTAGACAAAAGCCATAGCTAAACTGAACTTCATAATAAATCGATGAGAATTTCAAGGTAAAAGAGCAGAGAAGAAAGAAGAAAGGGGGAGGACCAGGGTGAGAAGGAGGAGGAAGATAAGAAGGTGGGGGAGGAGGAGAATGAGACGGGGGATTGGTGGGGGGAATGGTGCAGAGAGGGGAGGGAAGAGATGAGAGTGAGAGAGAATGAGAATGCAACAGAGTAACCAGAGGAGAACTTTCTTGTGGCTAAAGGGAATGTTTTAGAACAAAGTGTATTTAATATTCAATTATAAGCTATTTTCATTGGTATAGTATTAAATCCCACATCTTCAGAAAAGTCTAATACACTGAAATGTCCATATGTGGTGATACTGAGGAGAATAAGAACAGGAACAATAGCAGGAAATGTGGTCAACCTAACAATGACCCCTTCTACCGATTCTTGGATAGATGATCACCATCTTCTCAAGAAGAAAGATAGACAGGTGTTCCAGGTTCCATATGTCATGGCAGCTTCCCTTTGATTAGCTTTAGGTTTTATTCTAAAGGAATTCAAATTGAAATTATGTTTACATAACATCATTCTTGTATTCAAAAATACAATCAATGGACTTGAGGACACGGGGAGGGGGAAGGATAAGCTGGGACGAAATGAGAGAGTGGCATTGACATATATACACTACCAAATGCAAAATAGATAGCTAGTGGGAAGAAGCCGCATAGCGCAGGGAGATCAGCTCAGCGCTTTGTGACCACCTAGAGAGGTGGGATAGGGAGGGTGGGAGGGAGGTGCAAGAGGGAGGGGATATGGAGATATATGTGTACATATAGATGATTCACTTTGTTATAAAGCAGAAACTAACACAACACTGTAAAGCAATTATACTCCAATAAAGATGTTTAAAATAAATAAATAAATAAAAGGAAGGTACAATCAAGAGCAAACTGACTGCACATAGCATAAATGAGTGTTTTGACAAAGAAGCTACAGTGCAGAACTGAGAGTGACTGTGATACAAATACACATATCAGTAGGTGAATTAATTACATTAATGGCAAGTGAGCCTAAATGAGGCAAGTCTAACATATTTGTTATAGTAGAATAAATCTGTACAAAGTACACAAAGTTTTAAGGACCATTTTTCTCAACATCCATTAGTATTATATTTTTTAAGGACATAGAACCAAGTTCCTAAACCTAGCTCTGATGCTATATGTGTGATTTTGAGCAAGGCACATGGCATAGTCAGAGCTCAGTTTCCTCATTTTATCTTGAGAGCTTTGATTGGATCATCACTCAAGTCCATTCTCAGCCCAAGTAGACTATGGTTCTGATGCCAACTATAGTATCACCTTTTTCTAATATGTGACATTTCTACTATAGTTGTTTTTCTTAAAAGATTTCTACTGTCATTTTTTAAAATAAGACAAAATTAAATTTGAGGTGTGCCATCCCATGAATGACCTTTTTTTAAAAGCTATGCAACTTTTTTTCCAGAAAAAAAGATAGTCCCAATATGACCTCTACTGAAAACAATGATCTTTTCTGGTCAGTGTCTTTTGCTTTCATCCTTCTTATTCATGGGCTTTCTACACCTTCTCAAATATGACTGTTCTGTAAGAAAAGTGAAAAAATACAATTCTCTTTATTTGCCATGACAGATCCCCATGTGACAAAACTTTGTTTTAAAATCACTTTCAGGAAATTTATTAATTTACTTATTCAAAAAATATATAGTATGTAATTATCAGGAGTAAGAGCTGGTTTTAGCATGATGCAAAACATAACATATTTTCATTGTCCAGGAAGCTCATAAATAATATCTGAACATCCAAATAATAGAAGATATTTTACAAGAAAACAGTAAGTAGCAAAGTGTAGAAATAATGGCAGGGTCTACTCTGGTTGGATCACAACACTTCTGTAAATGAAACAAGAATAATAATAACTGACACAGAGAGTTGTTATGGTTATCAAATAAGATAATGTTTGTAGAGCACTTGGCACATGTAATTGATTAGTAAATTATTTCACTGCATCTTCTCCATAGGTCCAAATATGCCAGTTTTACAGATGAGGAAACCGAGGCTAAAATCATTAGGCTAGTAAGTGGTGGAGCTGATCCTCAGACCCATCAATATGACGCCAGAGGTGATAGACTTAACTCATGTACTATAACACCTTCTAAACATATTATTACCATGCCCACAACTTCGAGCACAGGGCAACAAAGAGTTTTATTGACAGCTAACTATTGGGTGAGACACTGAGAGATGGTAGAGCCTTGAAGACATACATTGCTGAGTAATTGGAGTAAACTAATTTTATCAGTCCAGTGAACATGATCACCTACTGGTTATTTGTGTTTACACAGAGATAGCAAAATTCTTTGCAGCAGATGGTGAATCTTAAGGGCTCATGCCTTATTCCAGTACGGGATGTCAGCACTAGAATGACCAAACCAGGTGAGGAATTAGACATATTCAATGGAGTAGGGCAAACCTATTACAGGCAGTAGTCAGAAGCAAAAGCAGGCTGGTATAGTGTTCACAGAGTAACAGTTAGGTGGCAATTCAGGAAGGTGATACCTACATAAAAGGTAATAACAGATGTTATCAAGGCAAGTATAGAAACAGAAGCAGGAATCCCGGTGTCAGGAAAAAATGAAACCGTAATAAGAGTTAAAATATAGCAAGTACAGTGAAACTCCATCATAATACCATATGTGAGATCCAAAAAATATAACCTGTACAATGTGAAGTTAAAATATTTGAAGTTAATGAAATGACTGGGCTAAGGCTGCTGCAGAGGATGGGAACAGATTGCCAATCACATTTTATCCAAAATTGCATTACTGTAGGATGCACTAATCTCATTGTTTCTCTGTGCCTACCACACACCCAGAAAAACTAAGAACTTTACTGGTACTAACGCATTTAACCATCAACAACAACTCTATAGCTAATATTATTTCCTCTTTCACACAGATGAGAAAACTGAAATACAATGAGGTTAGTAACTTTCCCAAGATCAATCAACCAATAAAGGGCAGATCTATAGTTAAAATCCATGCTGTCCAGCTCTAAAGTCCACACTTATAACTACTAGGCAACCCTGTCTCTACAAAGTCAGGTATCAACCAGCTAACATCAGAGACTCCGGCAGAGGGTAACAAGACTCATGTCACTAGGTTGGCAATCTAAAGTGTGGGATCAGAGCTCTAGTCTTTACGGCACAGTAGAAGTGAAGCACTTAGAATAGTGTCTGGTCTCTAATAAGCGCTCAATGAATGTTAGCTATGAAAATCATAATAACTGTTGTTGCTGTTGTAAAAGGAGAAGAAAGGATGGGAACTTTTATAGGCTGAATTATAGCCCTCCTCCAAATTTATATGTTGAAATCCTAACCCCAGTACCTCAGAATGTAACTGTATCTGGAGATAGGGTCTTTAAAGAGGTAATTAAGTTAAAATGAAGTCGCTAGGGTGATCTCTAATCCAATGTAACTGGTATCCTTATAAGAGGGGAAAATTTCAACACAGACATGTACAGAACACAATATAGAGGAAGAACCATGTGAAGACACAGGGAAGTGACAGCCATCTATAAGTGAAGGAGAGAGGCCTCAGAAGAAACCAACCCTGCTGACACTTTAATCTTAGACTTACAGCCTCCAGACCTGTGAGAAAATAAATTTCAGTTGTTTAGGCCACCCGGTCTGTGGTGCTTTGTTATGGCAGCCCCAGCAAGCTAATCCAGGGACCAAGAAGGTGGGAAATACAAGATAACCAGAAAATATAGTAAAAGGTCAGTGTTAAATTCAACATGAAAGAGATTGGCACAAAACTGTGGCAGGGACCCACCTAGGAGAGATGGACTTCAGGCAAGAGCTCAGATGTATGTAGGCTTTGAGGCAAAGATTAGAGCATGACTAATAGCAAAAGTAGTTAGATGCCAAGCTGCTGCTTTAAAGCTTCTTGAATATCCTCTGCTAAGGATATTGAAGGAGCTTGGGGATGGAGCAATCTTAATTCTAAATTTTTCCAAATTAATTTTAAGCCTAAGTTTCCAATATGTGTTAAGCCTAAAGTAGGTTACTACAGCTGCATTTTGTCTGTAATCTTGCTTATTTCAGTGATGAATGGCCCGAAATAATGGTGACATTTTTCTAAAAATAAGATCCAGAAATCTGTAAGACATGTAGGGAGCAAATACCTGCTTAGAACTTCCTTTTCATCTATTAATCTGCTTTAAATAGACACTAATTTTTCTGCTGTTCACTTAGATGTTATTACTTTTTTGTAAATATCCATATATCTTTAACGTTAGGCATGTCTAGATGTGGGTAATATGCATTGGGTTGAATTGATGACATTGTTCCAGAAGAATGGTATCAATAATAGTAGCTTTCTTTCCTATTTGACCCCACACATACACACACCTACTGCATTTAATAGCAATAGAATTTAAAAAGCAAGATCTAATTAGTTAGTTAGAGAGATCATTGCTTTGAATTCTTCATTTATAATTCACATTGCATGCACACAACATCAGAATAGCTCAAATGAACACAAGTGAACTAAAAGTCAGTTATTGATGTTATAACGAGTTACAATTTCAAGAAAGAATAAAAAGCATACAGTGTGGAGCAATTGGCATTTGAAGACATTTTGAATGTAGAGGCTTTCAGTTATCAAAATTCAATTACAACAAGAAAAGCAGCTAAAAGACACCCTCCCTCAATTTTTGAGCATATTCCACCTTTACAGGTGATTCAATGCATGGTGTACTGATATATTTCACGGGTCTGATGGTGAGACTCAATAGAAACGAATCCGATTTGCCAAAAAGTGCTCTCCATTTCAGATTAATTAAGCCTAAAAGTGATGATCATTATAACAATCAAAAGCATAGAGACCATTGCCACTGTTTCAGGATTTCTAAATAAGAAGGTATTTAGGGAATTATTTTAAGCTCTACTGTTCAAACAGTGATTTTAAATTAGTTGATGGGAAATTCCTATGCCTATTAGTCATCAGCAATCAAGGGAACAATAGCTGTTGTCCAGCTATGCATTCTTCATGGTGCAACTCATCTATTTATTTTCCTTTATTCCTTAGAAAAGGAAACAAAGTAAACTCTCTAATATCAACTCCACGTTGCCAGTTAGCATGATGTTAATGTTCAGGTTGAATCTTTGTGATAAAGAGGATCATGACATGCTCTGGGGAAGACAGTTTTGTACTTATTATTGAAGTTGACACCATCTTCATGGGTATCTGGGACTTTATGGGTAGCTGGGACTACAGTGGAAAAGAGCAGACTCCTCAATTTATGTCAGATCATACTGACAGCTGTTATCCTAATGCAGTCCAATGTAAGGTGAGAAACATGTAACCAAAGTTTTAAGATACTAGTTGTGTGTCATTATATACTAATGACACTTTAAATACAAAAACAGTAAAAAGATTTTTTAATTTAAAGGAGTACATATTTTGGTTATTTTAATCTCAAATTCAAATAAAATTACAGGCTTTCTTTTATTCTCCTCCGGAATATGCCAGACCTCTGCAGAGATATATCTAGCTTTTAGCTACAAAGGAATTATACATTTTTTTCAGACAGTGGTTGTTACTTTAAGATAAAATACACCAGAGAATGAGGGTTTTATGTATGTATAAAAGAATAATCTTAGCCCTCAAAGACTTTCCAAGGAAAGGTATGATATGAACAACTCTCAGCATCTTTTTTATTAGTATGAGTTAGAGTCCTACAGATAAATTAAATATCCAACATTTTTATGTTTGTTATACAATGCACATAACTTAAGAATAAAAGAAAAATTAGCATTATTCTACATGCTTCAAATATTTAAGTTATGTTTCCTGTAATCTTTGAGCCTTTGAGAGTGCTATTTTTAATATGAAAAAAATGGAAATACTCCAAGGAAATTAACCCCTCTAAGTTCACTTCTAGCTTTTCTAGTGGGAAGCCTCTAAACCTAAACCCAGATTTTTCTCAGAATCTTCAAGGCCTCTACACAAATAGGGCAGATAAGAAAATCCTAGGAACTTCTATACAGACCCTGGCAGATTCTAAGACCAGAGCAACATCAATATAACCAATCAATTTTATTTCAGTAAAATCAACTAAGTTCTACAAAAACTTATTAAGCCCTTACTGTATATAAACACTAAGCTAAATACTGGTGCCTGGCACCCCAGAGGTTCCTTTCTTTGATAAAGAAAAAATTAAAAAGGACAGGAGACGAAGTCTACATATTCTCCAGCAAAGTCTACATTCTCTCCAGGTAAAGGCTGGGCCTTTACCCAAGCAGGGTAAATCAGGCCCAGGACCTACCTTTCTGAAATTAATTTTTTAAGTCACAGTAGAGTCAGAAATCATGAATTAAATGACGAATTAAATCTCTAAGCAGAAAATCTAAAACACTTTCTTTTTCATTCATGGATTAATTAATTTATATGTTCAATTAATATGTATTAATTATACATTTCTGCCAGTAACTCTTCTAAGTACTTTACATGAATTATCACAGTAATATTTTTTAAATCTTATGAGAAAGGTATTATGATATATACTTTACATTTAAGGGCTAGGACCCTAAGTTAAAATTTTGTCATGATTAATTAATCTTTCATGTGTGTGGCAATCAAGTTCCAGTCCATTCCTTCTCTGAATATTTATCAACTGTTTGGTACTGAGGAAACAGTGAAGAAAACATTCTCTGTCCTGCCCTCTTGGAGTTCATAATGGAGACCAGTAACTCCTTTAGCTCCAGGCAAGTGGGGCCCCTGTCTCAGGCACTGCTCTTCAAGGGACCCTAGATATTAAAGAATCTTTCTCAAAATTGTCAAAGTCCTCCTCCTGTGCCTGTGCCAGCTGAAGTCTGCAGTGATATACAGATAGAAAGTCTCAGGCCTAGATTAGGACCTGTATAGCCCCTGGTCCCCATGTCTCCTTTCCAGGCACTTTCCAAATTTCAATCTTATGCATGGTTCAACCAGAGGCCCCAAGGAGCTCCAGGCCTCATGCCTATGAAGTCATTTCAGGGCCCACTGGGCTGGGGCTTATTTCCTAGAGGGTGGCCTAAAAAGACAATTGCTCCCTGCAAGCCAGTGTATTATTTCTTTCACAGGATTATTTATATAAGATTGAGCTTCCAGAATGGCCTTGACAAGCTGATTGTGTGTGATGCTCACCGACATGGGGCACATGGTGAGTTCAGGGCTTTGAGCTACCAACAGTATACTGCTGACCAACCCTTTGGCTTGAGCTCATGTGTTGGATTTATGTTGGAATCATATGTCATATCTCATACCTCTGTGTTCTGGCCACTGTGCTGCAGCATCTGAGGGTGATGACAGGCACACTTTCCTCTGTATGTTGCTCACTACTGGCACCCAGAGAATCACTACCCCCTCCATAGGCTCTATGCCATGTATGAGGGAGTCCTCTGGGATAGTCACACTTAATCCATCTCCATTCTTTTCTTAGGTATAATAATTTAGATTTTTCATGATTTTTCTGCTCTCTAATTTTTATGTTCACTGGGTATATCTGTTCATGTGCTGATACCGTCAATTGTCCAATATGATTTGCTAAATAAGCCTAGTATTTGGGAACTGAGAGCTAATAGTCAGCTTACATTACACCAAAAAATAGTTTCCAGTCTCTCAAAATTATTATTATTCCTTCCTTAATTTTCTACCTACCTAAAGAGCAGGTCCTCTAAAATCCATTTCATATGATGTGAACATGCTTTCAGACCATATGAATTGACCCAATATGCCCTTTTCCAATAATTCATAATGAGAGAAAAGAGGGAGACAGACAGACAGACAGGTGAGCTGGGTTTTATCTATCCACCAGTAACTAACTCTATGGATTTTCTGTAACTCATCTGTCCCCACTAAACCCCACTTTCCTGCATAAGCCAGCTTGTGTTCTTACATTCATATCCAAAAAATCACTAATTCCTAACAAATAAAACATTGTCCAGTCTAGAATCCTGGTAGTAACAAATAAGTTTCCCCCTAAAAATTCCCAGTCTTGCCACCATATAATTTCAGGGTATGAATTTCATATATATATAAAATTCCATAGGTGCCTAACAGAAGCAAATATTCAGTTGAGTCCCATAGGATTTCCATAGATAAAGCTCTCATGAAAATAAGCATAAATATGCAAATTTCCATAATATAGGAGGAAACAAACATTGTGAGTGAGAGTCAATGGAAGCAACACATATGGTAATTACTCTCATGAATTTCAGATTATGTAATTATTAGTTTAAATATTATCAAATGGATGTTTTAAATAATTATACAGATAAAATTGAAAATATGAGAAAGAAATCTATAGAAAACAAAATGAGGCAACTTTGGAAGAGAAGCCAAAGGACTTATAAAAATTGAAAATATAGTCATTGAAATAAAAATAAACTTTAATGACTTGGTCAAATAGTAGACCAATTGCTCAAGAGATAATTAGTTGTATAGAAATAACGAATCACTATGTTGTGTAACAGGAGCTAACATAGTGTTGCAGGTCAATTGTAGTTCAAAAACAAACAAACAAACAAACTCATAGAAAAAGAGATCAGATTTTTCATCACCAGAGGTGAGGGATGGGAAAGAAGGAGAATCGTATGAAGGTAGTTAAAAAGTATAAACTTCCAGTTAAAAGATAAATAAGTACTAAGGATGTAATGTATAACATGATAAATATAATTAACACTGCTGCATATTATATATGATAGTTGTTAAGAGAGTAAATCCTGAGTTCTCATCAAGAGAAAAAAACATTTTTCCATTTCTTTAATTTTGTATCTATATGAGAGAATCGATGTTCACTAAACTTATTGTGATAATCACTTCATGATGTATGTAAATCAAATCATTATGCTGTATACCTTAAACTTATACAGTGCTGTGTGTCAACTACATCTCAATAAAACTGGAAGAAATAAAAGATAATTAGTAAAATGGAAGTTAGAACTGGAGAAATTATCTGAAATGTAGTAGGCAGAGATGAAGAGAAAAGTTTTCTATAAAAAGATTAAGGACTCTAAAAGACAAATTGTGAAGGTATACAATGTAAAAAGTAGAGAGAGTGGGGGAGAGGCAAATTTTCAAGGAAAAAATAGCTAACAAATATATAGAATTGATAAAGGATATCAAAAATCAGCAATCAAGAAGTATAAAAACAATTTAGGAAAAATGAAACAAAACCAAATCCATACTTTGATACTTCAAAATGAAATTGTAGAATGCTAAAGACAAGGAGAAGCAACCAAAGAGAGAAAACAGATTATCAAGAAAACAATAACAATTAATAGATGACAGAACTCTCAACAGCAACAAAAAAATTCATGACAAAGGAATTATACCTTTCAATATCTGAAATAAATTAAGAGAATTTTATTTATAATAAAATTATATTGTTTTATACCCAGCTAAACTATCATCTAAGTGTGCTTGTGAAATAGAGACGTTTTCAGACATATAAGAATTGAGGAAGTTTACCTTCAACAGACCTTCACTGGGGGAAATTATCCTAGTAATGCATTTCAGGAATAAGAAAACTGATCCCACAAACAAGCAGAGATTCAAGAAAGAGTACAACTCTGCCTGGAGCCAGCTCTGATCTATAACAGATATTCAAAAATCACTTGCTAAAAAATGAACACATTATTTTAATTTACAATTTGAAATAAAAAATGGTTACTAAATACAAATTGTTCAGGACAAGAGGAGCATGACACAATCTTTTTTTAATTACCAAATTCTGGAAAAAAAAACTACAGGTCAAACCAGAGAAAATTTATTTTCTCCATTCTGGTTAAAAGTTTTTGGTTCCTTAATGTGGAAAAACTAGCGATTGATATGAGAACTTGTTATATATCATCTTTATATTTCTGTTTCACACACATAAAAAACGAGTCTGCAGGCACTGTCAATCCTCCCTTATCTTTTTAAGAATATTATCTGGGCACCATTTCTGTCCACATCAGTTTATAACATCTGAATGAGTATTCATTGTTAGTTTCCAATAATAAACATTCAAATCAGAGTTTTGGGAAGGTTTAATGTGTGTTAACTTTCCCCTTCCTAATTAAAGAACAAGATAATTCTAAGCAAACCTTTCTGTATTCTTGTGTAAGTCCTTGTCTAACATACTAAACAGAACAAGACAGAGTCAGTGTTTTCATGCTTTGTATTTCTTGAATCTCTCCCATTCAATATGATTTCTCAAAGATTATGTTTGGTGTTTTTTTTTCTTAAATCCGCTCACTGCCCTAGCATATAATTCAGCTAGAGTAGGTCGAGATGCAACTCATTTGAACAGCTAAAACAATTATTTCATATACTTCCTGAATGAATTTTTTCCAGTGTGAAGATAATTTATTTTAAAGGAAAATTCCCTCATTTCTTGGATATTCATTAATACTTTTCTTTCATCTGGCTCCAAGCCTAAAATTCTCTATCTTCTTAATGAAAATATAAATGTAATTGTCCTTTTGGTATTTATTAAACATTTTCAGATGCATAGCTCATTTAGGGTATTAGTCTTCCTGACACTATTCTTAAAATGTAAGTTTCTAAAAACTTTGTACACATATTCTTTAAAATTTTTAGCTCAAGGGAAATTTTATCTGCACTTTCCATGCCTTACTTTGATCCTATGTATTGTTTAAATCTTATCAAGAAAATTCTCATTTAATGTGCAGAATGGCTGCCCTGAAGATATCCATGCACTAATCCCTCTCCTTTTACATGAAAAAGGGACTTTGCAGACATAATTAAAGTTACAGACCTGAAGAAAGGGTGATTACCCTGGGTGATCCATGTGTACCCAATCTAATCACAGGAGCCCTTAAAAGCAGAGAATTTTCTCCAGATGGAGTCAGAAAGATGCAGCAGAAGTCAGAGGACTCAATCTGGTGTTACTGAAAGGAGCCACATAAAAAGCAGGAGAGGGAACACAGGCAACCTCTAAAAGCAAAGACTAGCCCTTGGCTGACAGCCAGCTAGCAAGGAAATAGAAACCTTAGTCCTGTAACCTCAAAGAAATGAATTTGGTCAACAACCTGAATGAGCTGGGAAGTGAAATTTTCACCAGAGCCTTCAGGTAAGACTTCAGCCCAAACAACATGTTAATTTTGACCTTCCAATGACTTGAGCAGAGAATCCAGTTTAGCCACACTGTGCCCAGACTTCTAACCCACAAACCTGTGAGGTAATAAATGGACATTGCTTTAAGCCATCAATTATGCAGTAATTTTGTTATAGCGGCAATGGAAAACCAATACACTCACAACCCTCTTCCCTTGTAGAGCTCTATCTCATGGAAGTGAGCCTATTTTCCCCTGACTTTTATGGAGCCGGCCTTCACAATATCTAGATTATAGGTCAGTTTAGGCCCAGTCTTCCCTTCATGGCACAGTAACTTACAAAATAATATTGTTTCTTTTCCTCAAGGCATTCCGTCTCTTCTATTCCACCAATTCTTTTGAAGAGAGGGTCAAAATTGGAATAGCAGTTTCTGTTCTTGCTCTCTTTACCCTTTGGGAGATGAAGTCACCAGCAAAGCAGGTCGAGAACTTGTCAGATACTCTGATTTTAGCCAACTGAGACTTCCAGCAGATGTTCAGAAAGTCCCTCAGTTTGCCTCTGTGCCAGTTCTGTAGTTTGTGTCAGGAATGCATCATGCATTCCTTCCATCTGTTAGTCTGTCACCTTCAAATGTAAGGATTGTAGAGAAGCAGCATTTATGTACTTGGCTCTGAAATGATAATGATATTTCTTCAGCACTTCTCTCCTTTTACCTTCTCACAAATGCTCCCTAGTTTGAAGTCACTTTAACACTAAATCATAGAGACTTAGATTTTGCTAGCTCATTTATCCCACATACCTGGCTATGGGGCCTCAGTTCATCTTTAGTTCAAGTAATAGCACTGCCCTCCTCCAAAGGGCACAATTCTCAATCAGACTCACACAGAATAAGTCTTATCCAGCACTGAGCTTTACTTCTAGTCCACAAAGGTCACAAGAGAGGAGCCACAATCAACGCCAAATCAAAATTTGGGATGCACTAACCCCATCAGATTCACCTTCCTAAAATCGCTTTCACTCTGAAGTGTGTTTTAGGTTAGAGTAACCAGCACTGACAAAGACTGTTACAAATTTTACAGAGAAGGTACTTAGCTTGGGGTTCTCTCAGGCTTTATATACTATTACTCATGTAACTACAAAGATTATGTGACTAACTTCTGTTCTCCAATACAGTCATGTCTCATAAATCCATTGTAGGTTTATTTATAATAAACAGTCCTAAAAAAACAGAAATTGTCTGCTAAAAGGATACCTGGTCAGTATACAGCAGTTCCTGGAAGACCTTCATTTATCTTCCAGCTGGCAAATTTCACCAGAATATTCCCAAGGAGATCTGGTCCAGTCAAAATTGCCTGCCTCGGGGGAAATGGGAGGAAGTGAGTTACAGGTTCACTTTTCTTCCAGTTCCCAATTATAGTTTAAGCCACTGCTGTCCTTTGATGATCCGAAATGTTCTTTCCTTTAAAATAATTCTTTCTCAGGTGCCAAACATTCCACTCCCAGCCCCCTACTCCTTTACAGTTTGTCTTCTGATGCCTCCTGATGCCTTAATTCACCAGTAGTGCTTACCTAGCTGACACTCTAAGTACTGAAAAAGTCAAGCCTTGTTTGGTTTTTAATTTGTTTCATTTTTCTATAGTTGATATTGTTTTCTCCAAGAAGGTCCTAACCCCATGAAGATGAATGGATGTAAAAATATATATACTGCCATTAGGAAGAGAATGTACTCACATCTATGTATCAGTAACAGCCCTAATCCACTCTACAATCCAACACATTAGCATATGTCTTCCTGATGTTGGTTACTGCTGGTTCTCCTCTCCTGATTTGTATTTGTTTTTTAACTAGCTCCAGTTACTTATTTCCTTTGTGAATCCACTCCAACAACTCTTATGACATCACTGAGGTTAAACATTACACCTTAAGCAATAATCTCATGTTTAGTTTTTTTATTATCCATATGCTAAAAATTGGTATATTATAGACATCTGAGACCATAAAGTTTATTTTTTAGCCTCTTCTAAATAATTATTTATGTTTATTAATAGCCAGTATTTCTATTCTGCACAGTTTTGTTCCTTTATCTTAGAATTTGAATCTCTCCTCCCTATTCAGCTCAGTGCATTCTTGGACAAGCCATGCAGTCTGCAGGCTAAAAACAAACACATTCTCTGACTCCTGTGAGGTGAGCTAATTTCTACGCCAAGGATTCTGACATTATGATTTAGACTCCAAATGCCCTTTTTCAGTACCTCTTGTAATACCTGAATTCACTTAAAAACATCACTGTTCTTTGAAGTACTTCAGTTTTCTGTTCAAAGTCACTTTGCACAGTTCTTTAAGATTTTGGGAGCCCTTCTCTGGAAATATCATTCACCTCCTTGTAAATTAGCAGGGACAACTAGCATCCAGCAGATTAGATTAAGGAGGGGCAGGCTGTCTGTTACATGCTATTGTCAACGAGCACAACTCCCAGTGGCTCATGTTAGGTCTACAACCCTCAGTCGAGAGTCAATAATCAACCATAGGTACTTTCCAGGAACTATACTGAATTCTTGGAATCAATGGCACTCAGGGGATTTATTACATTGTTACATTGTTTTTCCCAGAAATCTAGATTTCCTATAATAGAACATGCTTATTGATTTTAGAGCTCCAGTAGAACAGTTTGTTTCTCTACTCTCCTACTTACATCACTTTTTAAAATTCTTTATCTGTGTGGCTTTGTTTCGATTTCCAAATATTTTCTCATCCTATTTTACAAAGCACATTTTCTCCTGAGTGTCTCCCTTGATGCAACAAGTAGCATAGGTACTAGTTAGAAATGTACACAGTTGTTCTCTTCATTCCTGAGTCATCAGTCTCCATTCTCTGAATGCTTGCTATGGATTTTTATATACTCAATTTCCTTAGACTTTTGTACTATTTCTTCTTTCTCTAGTGGTTACTCCATTGTATGAATCATGTTTGGCAAAATGAACATTTATCCTAGGATCAAAACTCCACAGACCTGATGTTTTCTACGAATACGGCCCTGGGCAGGTTGAAACTATTTTGAGCACCAATTTCTTTAAAAAATGGGAATAATGATCTCTGTACCTCAGAGTCATTGTGAAGTAAAATAAGACAATACATGTGATTTTTTAAATAATAACACATTATAGAAATCCTTGTTATTCATAGTTTGGTAACCATTCATTCATTCATTCATCCATTCCTGTATTCAAAAATATATATCAAACTTTATATAATGTCCTTTTCACTTCGGTCCAAGTCCTTGATACTTCCTTGTCTTAGAGATTTTTGATCACCAAAACAGGAACTATTGGAAAACAGTGCTTTTTCCTATTTTAATTAACAACGTATTTCATTAAAAATATTATATCTTCAAAGAGCATGAAAATAAAAGGAGATATTTCCCACAGACTAAAATAAATTTGGAGGGCAGAAGGTACGTTCCACCCCTAGGTACTTTAAGGCAGTAGCTGGGGAGGTTGGTAAGACTCTAAAGAAATACTTGTGATATGCACCCAAAGAATAGGCACCCAGGAGCACCAACGAGTGCAGTAATGGTTAATTTTATGTGTGGACTTGACAGGCCTAAGGGATGCCCAGATAGCTGGTAAAACATTATTTCCAGGTGTTTCTGTGAGGGTATTTCCAGGAGGGATTAGAATTTAATTCAGTAAACTGGGTAAAGAAGATCCCCCCTCACCAATGTGGGTGTCATCGTTCAGTCCACTGGGAACCCTAATGGAAAACAGACAAAGGAAGGGCAAATTGATGCTCTTATTGAGCTGGGACATCCATCTTCTCCTGCCCTCAGGTATCAAAGTTCCTGGCTCTCGGGCGTTAGATAGGACTGAATTATTCCACAGCTTTTTGGGTTCTCCAGCTTGCAGATGACATATTGTGGGACTTCTCAGCTTTCATAACCACATGAGCCAATTCCTATAATAAATCTCCTCACATTTATCTCTATGGATTCTATTAGTTCTACTTCTCTGAGGATCCCTGACTAATACAAGTACCAATCTTTCAGAGTAATTTTTAAGCATCGGAGGAGCTCCTGTAGGCTGGACAAGCGAGCGTTATACCTCAATCAGCACTTACACGTAGAAAATATCTTGATATTGCATTGGACTATGGAAACACTGTATACCTGGGAGAAAGGGAATTCCTAATAATGACTGAATTTATTTATAACTCAGAAAGATAGATCTAGGTGAGACTCAGATTTAGTTACTAAAAAATAAAGAAATTCTCATTTCCTCAAGTCTGGGTTTTTGACTGATTAATATATACAGTAAAAACGTAACGTATGTCCCACAACACTAGACTTGTTTCTTTGGCTGCATAGGCCCTCCTTAGGCTAAAGTATATCAAGTGAAATAACATTATCTGACTGCTTTGAGAATCACTCCTCCTGGATTCTACAAAGAATTTCAGGATAAATTGCCAGTTTGATTACCTTTTTGCTCCTGGTTTATACTCCACAACCATATAATAGAATATTGTAGTGCCATGAAAAATAATTCTTCTGAAAACTAAAGATGGAAAATGCTGAGGATTGATTTTTAAATAGAAAAAAAGTAGAATTCAGAGCTGGAAAAACAGAACGATACTAAATTTTTAGTAGAAGTGGTAGTAGTGATGGTGGTGGTATGTACGTACATATCAGGATGTGTAAGGAAAGATGATGGAGAGATGAGAAATTCACTAAAATTATGCAAAAATTATGCTTTTCTCTGAATAAAAGGATTGTGCTTAAATTCTTACTTTTTCCTTTTATTTTCCATGTTTTTAAAACTTTCAACTGTAAGAATGTATCACTTTTTATAATCAAGCAAAAACATTAAATGTTATTTTTGCAGTTCCCTTCTGACACTTTCTTATGTTATCTCCTTCCAGTTGTCAAGGAGCAATTGGTTGCCAAATACCAGGAAATTAACAGCAATTATCACCAGCTGGCTAGCTGCTAGGAGTAGTCACTGGACTGTAATCCACCCAGCATGAGATAGAAAACCTTGAAGGAATAAAGTCGATGATTAATCAAACTTGAAAAATTAACTTCCCGGGATAGCATATATCAAGATGGCTTACTCACTGAGCACTAGACATCATTCCCGAAAGTCCCATCCTAATGATTTCAGCAGCATTAGCTCTTCAAAACAGGTTGCTGATAGAACTATCTACAGAAAAAGAGTTTCATGTGTTTGAGATAACTTCTAAAATTCTAGCTAACAATGAAATATTTCATTGTCTGGGAGGTGACAATAATATTTATCTGTAAGATTTTCTTTAATCAGCATTGGGTTCAAGTGCACAAAGGGCATTACTGGATTGCATACTGACTTTACAAAGATAGAGAACTATCATCTTTCTACATTTCCTAAAATACAGGCAGGTAGACTACATGAGGGCATAGATATTAATTTTGAGATTTTGAGGAGAGGCAGCAATAGCACCCTTCTTTCCTACTCAAATTCTGATCAAGTTAAAATATAGACAAAATGTTAAGACAGCTAGAAAATCAAAATCAGGGAGAGCACTTCCATTTGTGACAAAGGAGGCATTCGTATATTGACCCAGGATTGGCCAGACACCAACCTTGTTGGAGGTAATCCTAGTGCTGAGCCTACCACAGGGGCAGAAGCTGCCTTTGCATAACTGTTAGTGGTGGAGGAGCAGAGCAGAATGTGCACTTTCTTTGGGCAGAGTTGTATTTCAGCAGTGGTTCTCAAAGTGTTGTTCCTGGACTGGCAGCATCAGCACCACCTGGGAATTTGTTAAAAATGCAAAATCATGGACCCACCTTAGACCTACTGAATTAAATCTCTGGAAAGGGGGACCAGAAATTTTTAAAGAGCATCTTTAAGTAATTTTAAAATCACCTGAGTTAGAGAGAGAGAGAGAGAGAGAAGGGAACTAAAATACACATGCACACTACCTTTTTCCAAGCTCTCCAGTAAAATAACTCACTCCACGTTTGTGGGAAGAAGTGAGTGAGGGGGATTAGGAGAGAGGCTAGGAAGGTTGCACTTTTGGAACTCCCTCCAGATAGAAGGAAATATCAGGGGTAGGGAAGAAGCATCCCCCCACTAATCTTCTTTAGCCATTAATTCTCCTAACCTATTGAGTTTAAACCTTAAGTTTATGATTAAATGGGGATTTACCTGTCCCCTTTGATGGAGATTACAGGAGGATCCTGACAGTTTTCCTCTTTCATGAGGCAACTTCTCCCTTTACCAAACTTTACTACTTTAGTACCTTCCTGGAATCATTGGTGGACAGTGTAGATTTTGCTCCTCAAGATTTCTGAAATGATTTAAAATACCAATTAATTAAATAGGTTGAGAAAAATTTTAGAATTATGACTAATCCCTCCAAAATGAAAAGTTTAAGGCTAATCTAATTATTAGGAAATAGGGATATTTACAGACTGCTTTTGATGACGAGAAAGAAAAATCTTTATTCTTAGGCCTAGAAATTTTTAAAAACTTAACTCAGATTTATCTAAAAGTCTTACAGCCGAACTTGCAAATCAAACTTGAAGAAACTACTCACAAAATTTCAGCTAATGACCCACTTAGCCAGGCAACTACTCTTTTTTATTTAATCAGAGAAATGATCTATGGTGCAAAATACTTTTAGTAGTCCAATCATTCCTGTGATAAGTAAAATTATATAACTGTATAAAACTGCACAATGTCCAAACTGAAGGCACAGTACCATCACAAGTTGAACTTGATGATTTTCTCCTTGTGTACAACTAATTGCAGTGGAGGATTGCTCATTTCCTGTTCCACTAGGAATTAACTCCAAGGCCATTTTGTACTTAAATCCAACAGGACCCTCTCATTTCTATTTCCCATCTCAAATTAAACCCACTCGTATTGTCCAACATAAACTATCTAAGAGTCTACAAATAGAATCAAATTAGGATATTCCAATAATAGTAGCCAGTAGAGATTCCCAAATGTGAAATAAATTTTCTCTCAATTTTATATTCCAAGGAAGAAATTAAGAGACAAAAATTAAAGACATCAAAATCCAAATGAATTAAAGCCTCAAATTGAGCCATCTTGTTTTGTTTTGTTTTGTTATTTATTTTATTATTATTTTTTTTTTTGCAGTACACGGGCCTCTATTGTGGCCTCCAAAGGAAATATGTTTTCCCTCCAAAGGGCACACTGGTAATCCACAGGCTTATTAGATAAACCCAGTAGACTAATAGAACAAGAGTAGCTGGATGTTAGGGGAATTGAACTCTTTTTCACACTCTTGATATTTATTTATGTGTAGCAGGAGCTCCACTATCATTGCATCTCTTCACTCATTCCACCCTACCAATGATCCATGAGTGGGTGAAAAGAAATTGGGCATGTTTAGCCCAGCCATTTGCTGTCCTTTCTCCCTACAGAAAAAATGTGCTCCACTCTGCTGCCCCATTCTACAAGTTGTATACAGAACTAGCTGGGAATGAGTTTTTGTTTTGTTGAAATAGGCAATGCTGAGGTAACAAAATCTCTCCAAGAGCTATTCACTTCCAAGCAATGAGTCAGAAATCCAGTCAGCTTATGTCTTGCCATTGTACCGCTTGAGCATATGAATTTCTGGTAATGTTGCTAAGGTGAAGACAAAACATTGCACAGCAGCTTTTAGATGCTTTAACCTGGAAGTGACATACCATATATGTCATAGGGCATTGTCTAGAACTCATCACATTATTCAGTTTAACTGCAAGGGAGCTAGGGGAATATTGAAAGCATGTGCAGATTTGGTAAGCAGCTGATATCTCTGCTACAGTAGATTTATAATATTCTGGTGAGCACTGTCAGTAAACTTGTTTGCCTGTAAGATATAAGACACATTTACCTATATCAAGTCTATCAGTAATGAAGATGATATTTTTTATCCCCTGTCTGCCCCATTTGTCTTGTTTTTTAATTGCTTCAGAATTTGGGTGGGGTAGAGATGTGATTTCTATTGCCACCTCCAGTGGCCTCAACAATGAGTACTAAACAATTAGTAAAGATAATTGACCTTTACAATTATCTGAGGATCTCAACAAAGAAAGATTACTGTAAATCAGACAAAGATTTGGGAAGTAGGTAGAACTTAACCTCAAATTTGAAAGATAAATGAGACTTAGAGTTATAAACATTTTTAATATCTCTTCTAAGTAAAATCAGCAAAAAATTTTCTGAAACTGTATCTTCTTAATAAAATAAAGACAAAAAAGATATGGAAAAGTCAATGAGCTAACCGAGAGGTTTTGACAGTCTAGAAATGTTAAGTCCTGAAATGTAATGTTCCTTGCTTCCCTGTAACACGAAACCATTATTTTTCTTGATGGCTTAACAAGGATGTGTTGAACATATGCCAGATCCATGCACATACAGACATATTCCATTAAACAATGTGGCAGTGAAGAGACCTTGAGTGAGATCCAATATGGCATTATGTGCTAGCAACATTTTAAGATACTCAATCTGATCCATTGTAAGCCTTCTTCTAAGTCCTTTTTCTTGCAAGCGCACAAAGAAAAGTGAACTTTGTCAGTTACTTTGAATGTCATGTTCTGCATTCACTGCCATAGTAATCATCCTAGTAGGTTTTCCACGAATCTTGGTAAATGCCAAGATATCTTCTTTGAAAACTGTTATCAGATAATTACCTCACTCCATTTGGCTGTTGTGAGTCTATAAGTATGTCATATATTTTTAATCGTAAGTCCAAGCCTACAAGATTCCAAACTTGGTATACCTTACCTTTGTAAATATTAATCTGATGCTTATGGGGGAAAATCAATAACTTTTTCTTCAGTGATTGATTCTCATCTAAACAAGAGGCTACAATTTACTGAAATTCAATTAATGACATTAAACTTCAATATGTATAATACACAAGAATGAATTCTTTGAATAAATGTTTATCACATAATGATTTCCTTCATAATAAGCAGAAATAAGTTGAAGAAGCAAGATAAATTTCATTATATAAGCAGGCAATGTTTAGGGTGATTTTTGTCCTATAAATAATTTTTATTAAGCAATATGCCCTACTGTTTCACAAGACTGATTCAATATTATGTAAAAAAACCCAATTACCTCAGATTCCAGTGCTGTGTCTGCACTGCATTAGTCCCCATTCAAATCTTTTAAACTATATTAAAATTATTATTATTATAATTTCTTCATTATATATTGGTCAAATGGCAAGTGATAGAAAACCAATTTAAACCAGCATAAATAAAAGAAGAGAGGAAAAAGAAAAGTAAAAGGAAGAAGGGAGAAAGGGAGGTAGAAAGAGAGGGAGGGAAGGAAGGAGGGAAGACAGGAGGGTAGAAAATTAATGGCCCACTAACTAAATGGTCTAGGAGTAAATTGTCCTCCCTTCTGATATAAATGGATTTAGATATTCAAATATTATCAGATTCTCTCTCTCCCCCCCGAGACCCTCTCTCCTTGCTCTCCTTGAAAGATGGATACTAGTGGTACAATCCCTAAGCTTGAATCTCAGTTTAAGAAAAATAAAGTTGAGAAATAAAGTAAGTCCACAGGAGACTCTGATTGGTTCATTTCAGATCATATTTTCAAACAAACCCATGAGTGCAACAAGAAGAATGGAATATTCTGATTGTCCAGGGTCGGAATTACCGACCTACCTCTGTTACCAGATTTAACAGAGAAGTCAGTAAAGAAAACATGGTTAGTAAGCTAACAATAATATGTAACACTACTGTTTTATTTAGCGTCAGGCAGGCTGCTTGGTATAATCTCAAGGACTGATTAATAAAATAAGCCTAACACAGAAGTACTACTGTTATTCCTCTTTTACAGGTGAGGCCACCAAGGGCAGAAGGACTGAGAAAGTGACAGAGCAATGAGGAGCAAATTCAAGACACAATTCAGGTAGTCTGACCTTACAGTACAATCATTAAATATACATGGTGGACAGATAAATATATATATATATTTAGATCCTTCTACAAACAGCTTTGTCCAAAAATAATGATTCTGGAAAAATCTAAAACTCTGCCTTTACTGTATGTTCATCTTTACTGGTGAGCTTTTCCATTTTGTAATTTTCTTGTTTCTAAATGTGGCCTTTTCTTTTCTGCCTAGGGAAATTCCTTTAGCATTTGTTGTAGAGCTGGTTTGGTGGTGCTGAATTCTTTTAGCTTTTGCTTGTCTGTGAACCTTTTGATTTCTGTGTCAAATCTGGACGACAGCCTTGCTGGGTAGAGTATTCTTGGTTGTAGGTTTTTCCCTTTCATAACTTTAAGTACATTGTGCCTCTGCTTTCTGGCCTGCAGAGATTCTGCTGAAAAATCAGCTGATAACCATACTGGAGTTCCACTGTATGTTATTTGTTGCTTTTCCCTTGTTGTTTTTAATATTTTCTCTTCATCTTTAATTTTTGTCATTTGACTAAAATGTGTCATGATATATTCCTCTGTGGGTTAATCCTGTATGGGACTCTGCACTTCCCGTACTTGGGTGACACTTTCCTTTCCCAGGTTAGGGAAATTTTCAGCTATTATCTCTTCAAACATTTTCTCAGGCACTTTCTCTCTCTCTCCTCCTTCTGGGACCCCTACAATGCAAATGTTAGTGTGCTTGATGTTGTTCCAGAGGTCTCTTAAACTGTCCTCATTTCTTTTCATTCCTTTTTCTGCTCTGCAGTAGTGATTTCCACTACTCTGTCTTCCAGCCCACTGATCCATTCTTCTGCTTCATTTATTTTACTATTGATTTCTTCTAGTGTGTTTTTCATTTCAGTTATTGTAGTCTTCAATGATACATTGGATATGTTTGGTTGTTCTTTATATTTTCTAACTCTTTGTAAAAACTTCTAATTTCTCTCTCTGTGCATCCACTCTTCTCCCAAGTTCTTGGATCATCTTTATGATCATTACTCGAACTCTTTCTCAAGTAGATTGCCTATCTCCACATCACTTAGTTCTTCTGGGATTTTATCTTGTTCCCTCATCTGAAACATATTCCTCTGCCACCTCATTTTGTCTGAATCACCTCACACCAGTCAGAATGGCCATCAACAAAAAGTCTACGAATAATAAATGCTGGAGAGGGTGTGGAGAAAAAGGAACCTTCCTACACTGTTGGTGGGAATGTTGGTGCAGTTACTGTGGAGAACAGTATGGAGGTTCCTTAAAAAACTAAAAATAGAGTTACCATATGATCTAGCAATCCCACTTCCGGGCATATATCCAGAGAAAACTATAATTCGAAAAGATACATGCACCCCAATGTTCATAGCAGCAATATTTACAATAGCCAAGACATGGAAGCAACCTAAGGGTCCATCAACAGATGAATGAATAAAGAAGATGTGGTACATATATACAGTGAAATATTACTCAGCCATAAAAAAAGAATGAAATGATGCCACTTGCAGCAACATGGATGGTCCTAGAGATTATCATACTAAGGGAAGTAAGTCGGACAGAGAAAGACAAATATCATATGATACCACTTATATGTGGAATCTAAAAAGATGATACAAGTGAATTTATTTACAAATCAGAAATAGATTCACAGACATAGAAAACTAACTTATGGGTACCAAAGGCAAGTGAGAGAAAGGGATAAATGAGGAGTTTGGGATTAAAATATACACACTACTCTATATAAAATAAACAACAAGGACCTACTGTATAGTACAGGGAACTATACTCAACATCTTGTAATAACCTGTATTGGAAAAGAATCAAAAAAAGAATATCTATACATATAGATAGATAGACAGAGAGAGAGAGAGAGAGAGATATCTGAAACTAACACAACATTGTAAATCAACTATATTTCAATAAACATTTTAAAAATAAAAAACTCTAGACTTTAGACCTCCAGCTATCACCCATATTTCTTCTCTCTAATGTATGGCATACTTCACTTTGTACTTTTCCACTGTGCCCATGGGAGGAAATACTTTATATTATATTATATATATATAATATAATATATATATAATATATATTATATATTATATAATATAATATATATATATAATATATATATTACTCCTGATTTTAACCATAAAAACCACATGGAGAAAAAATCCAGTACCCCAAAGAATAAGAAATATTATTTAAAAAAACTTAGGAGTGGAAGTTAATTTTATGATACATTCACTGTTGGGTTAACAGCATCCATACCCAGAAATGTTCTAAACACATCAAGCAGCTCAGCTCGACTGGCACCCCTTTGGATTCCTATCAGATATAAAACAGAGGTGTTAGGACAGTTTTGAAATCATTTTGAAAAAACTACTTTATTTGACCCCAAATACACATGCTGGGTGATTATTTGCTTTCATCATCCACCACAAACTACTTTTATTTTCTTTCTCAGCATTCACCAGGAAGAGAATGAACATCTATTTTTGAGATTATTTTTGAAGTTGGAAGTATATGAGCATATGGTTTTTTATGAAAAAATTAGTAGCATATAGAACAACAATTCTTCACCAGTGTGTTGTCATTTATAGCAATCTGCTATGTTGGTGAAAAAAGTGGGGGAAAAAAGAGAAAAAAATAAGAAGAGGAAATGGTGTGTGAGTCATCTAGCCTTTTATAAACACTATAGGCCTTCCAATAGCATCTTTTATGGCATCCTTTAAAAATCAGTCACTGTAGATTTTTTTTTTAATATCGTGGAGTATAATTGCTTTACAATGTTGTGTTAGTTTCTGCTGTGCAACAAAGTGAATCAGCTATATGTATATATATCATTGTAGATAAATAGATGCAAAAAATCTAGTTTTCATTGTAGAAATAATTATATTTCTATAAGAAATATTTATGTTTATTACTTTGTATATTAAATACAAATATAAACAAAACTATATACAAATGTATATTATATATTTATTTCTATAAGGAATATTTATATATTTTGTATATATATACATATATTCATATTATATGCATATGACTCCTTCCATAAAATAAATATAATTGATAGATATTTTATAAATATGTTCCTATGGACTAAACTGTATTCCCCCAAAATTCACATGTCATAGCCCTAGCCCCCAATGTAACTGAATCTGGAAGCAAGGTCTCTAGGAGGTAATTAAGGTTAAATGAAGTCATAAGGGTGGGGCCCTGATCAGATAAGACTGTGGCCTTAAAGGAAGAGGAAGAGAGAGAGTTCTCTTTGTCTCTACTATGTGAGGACACAGTGAGGAGTCAGCCAACTGTAAGCCAAGAAGAGCTCTTTCACCAGAAACCAAATCAGTTGCACCTTGATCTTGGACTTCTTAGCCTCTAGAAGAGTGAGAAATAAATTTCTATTTTTCAAACCACTCAGTCTATAATAAACTAACTAGTCTATAAAATAAACAGTCTATAATAATATTTTGTTATGTCAGCTCAAGCAGACTAAGATATATGTATGCATATATAATACTGGTAACAATGGTTGACATTTATTTAATGCCCCAGGTGCTATTTTAAGCTAGTTACATGAATAATTTCATTTGCTTTCCACCACAATTTTGTGAGTTATGCATTATTATTATATCAGTGTCATATGTTAATCAATTGTTCACATTCACATAGCTGATGCTCAGTGGAGCCAGGATTTGAACTTGTACAAGATAAATAAATAAGTTCAAGATAAACTAATAATAGCAAAAAAGAAGAAAGCAGGAAAAAATGGGTGTAAATAAACTTCACCATAAAATATATTTTTTTAAAACTGAAAGAAAGGCATTGTGGAAATTGAGACATAGAGAAAAGATATTTTATGTATATTTTTTAAATCAGCCATAGGTGTCACCTTATAAATTAAAAACTGGTGGTTAGATAAATTGTTAAAGGATAGAATTTTAAGTGTTTCCTTTTGAAATGTATTTTATTAACTTACTACCAACCTCCTTCAGTGCTTTACTTAAAGGCATCTTAGTGCTTTTATAAGTAAGTGCCTCCCATTTCAGCACAAATGCAAGTGTTGCATATAAATCAATGGAAAATATTATCCTGCTCAATATCATGTCTTCTATTTTTAGCATGTAAGCAGATTTCTTCTGCATAATATTACTGAGCACAACTTTCTTATCATTTGCTTTTCTTATCTAATGAACGTACTCTTAGACTGAGTTATTTTTTTCCATTGTATAAAAATATAGTACTCATTTTAAAATCTTTAGTGGATTTTTCCACTTCAAATGCACACACTTCAAATACACGCACACACTCACACACACACACACCATTATCAGAAAATTTATAATGTTGAAAATTTATTTAGCATTTATAATATAGGGAAAGACTAATAATATAATAAGTATGTCAAACATAAACATTTCCAAAATATTGACTATATACTCAGTCCTCAAATATTTACACTAATAGTAGAATACATTGTTTAGTTAATTAAATATGCTATATAAATTTTATGAGGTTTAAAAATCTGTTTTTCTTTTCTGATATGATGAAATATGCTTAAATATGAATTCACATCTACCAGTTATCAACTGAGACCTAAAATGGTTAAGAAAAATTAAAGAAATTCACACTTAAGGAACATATATATTTGTTTTAAACTAAAAATTGAAATATTTTAATTTTATTTTGTTACTATGAAAAAGCATATCAGCTAGGACAAATTTTAGCTTCTTATGAAGAGAACTCAAAATAAATATGGCTTTTAAAAAGACACAGAGAGCACCAATTATAAAAGGAAAAATTGATAATTTGGACACCAACAAAATTTTTAAACTTCTCTTCATCAAAATCCATCATTAAGAAAATGTACAGGTGAATTACAGATTGGGAGAAAATATACACAACACATGTATATGACAAATGACATATCATATATTTATAATGTATATCTTATATACATCATATATATGTTTATCTTTTGCCTGTTTCAAAAATAAGCAGAAGATTTGAGCAAACACTTCACAAAAAAACATATACAAATGGTCAATAAGTTCATGAAAAGTGTTCAACATTATTAGATATCAGGGATATACAAATCAAAACCACAACAAGACATCAGTATATTTCCACCAGTGTAGTTAAAATGAAAAATATTGACAGTACCAAATGTTGGAGAGGACATACAGCCACCAGAACCTCCAACCTTGCTGATGGGAATACAAAATAGTACAACCACTCTGGAAAACTAACAGTTTCTTTAAAAATAAAACATATTTAACCTATAGGCCAGCACTTTTCCATTACTACATATTTACCCAATGGGAATGAAAACATGCACCTACATAAGTCTATGGATAAAAGTATTCCTAGTAATTTTACTCATGAGAGCCCCAAGTGGGAAACATCCATTAAGAGGAGAATGATTAACTAGCTGTGCTTCAATGGAATAATAACTCAGCAATAACAAGTCTAATATTGATACTGTTAATAACATGGACGGCTCTCAAAAGCCTTAATCTGAATAAAAGAAGCCAGATACAAAATAATACATAGTTCATGACTATTTATATTAAATTTGAGAATCAATGAAGCTGATCTACAGTGATAGAATCAAATCAGTGGTTGCTTCTTGTGGAGGTCAGGGAAATGATCAGGAAGATACAAAAGGAAACTTTCTTGGTTGATGGAAATGTTCTGTATCTTGATGGTGGTGTGGGTTACATGAGTGTATGTTTGTCAAAACTAATTGAACTTTACACATACAATCTCTGAATTTTAATGCAAATAAATTATATCTCAATAAAAAATTACTTAAGGAAAGACAGATATTTTTTCTGTCTCTTATACAAGGAAGTCCAGGGGAATAGAATGTAGCAGTTCACTTCCACCAGAAAGCAGATTCTGAGACAGAGTTTGGTGTGTGAAGGATGTTTATTTGGGAGTTCCTTTGGGATTGACACCTGTGGAAAGGAGATGGGGGAAGCAGGATTCAGCAGCAGAAGTATTTGAATGTAGCAGAGGCCCAACAGCACCAGCTGACCCCACCAGGACCTCTCAAGCTGAAGTGTCCTATCAGAGTTGTGCCCATTGGGTAAAAGTGGCCAGACTTTTATCTATCTGCTCCAGTGAGTGATGGGGTGTGAGACATTCCTGGACAGGTGTGAGCTCAGTTGAGCTGAAGTCTCTGTATCTGAGGCAATCTCTAAAAGGCCCAACAGCTGAAGGCATCTGCTAACAGCATTCCCAGCACCGGGGACAAGTCCTTTGATGAGACATCTGGGAGGCACACAGGCATACCCCATGTCCATCAGAGGTAGGGTTACCATTTTTAGCAAGTGAAAAACAGAATACCTAATAATTTTTGTATAAGTATTGCATAAAGCATGCTTGTAATAATACTAAAAATAAAGGTTTGCTGTTTATTTGGAATTCAAATTGTACTACAGCTGGTCTCACACAGTAACTGAAACTTATCTCTCATCACCATCCATTCTAGATTCCCCTTACTACATTTGCTGGTTTATATGGTGGCACAACCCAGACCTTACCTTCATCCTAAAAGGGCTGAGCCCCTAATCACCAAGATCTTCTCAGGTTGGGGATGCTGAACTTAGCTATTTACCCTCACAACAGACAGGATAGTAAAAAGAGGCACCTAAGCAGATTGCCTGGGTGCCAAACATGTTCTCCCCACTTCCACTGAGTAACAGCAGCCCTAACTCTACCTGATAATTGGGGCAAATAACCCCTGCAAGATGGTAACTCCTCCTCTTGCCTACTGGTCCCTGGACACAAACATCCTGAAGTGCCATGGCAGTCATAGCTTAGAGTTCAATGCTTCTCTCATGTGTCCCCTGGTGAAAGTGTTCCCTAACATGCAGAGCTCATAGTTGTTGGTACAGGCAGCACACATCCCCAAGTGGGCCATTGGGAGTTAGAGTAAGCATGGCTGGTGCCATAGAAAGGTCTTTGATTCATGACATGCACTGTGCCATGGAGTATGGTGTCCCATCATTGTAAGATATCAACTCCAAGCTGGTGCCTCAGGTATGCCTCCAACAGGACATTCCAGTTCTCAGAAAGGTGCTGCATGGTGCAGTATGTGATACAGCTAGTGGATCCCATGATCACAGTCCTCATTTGCAATAAAGTGGGTCCCCTAGTTTGATGCAATGTTATGTGAGATCCTAGGCCAGAAATTAAATACTCCATAAACCCTCAGATAGTGATATTGGATTGGTTGAGGATCTGCAGGTAAGAAAGGCAAATCATACTCAGAAAAGGTATTTTTCCTGCCAGATCAAATTGCTGGCCTTTCCTAGAAGAAGCCTCATGTAGAATGGTATCATATTAGAGGCTCAAGAATGGTCTCTGCTGCTGGAAATTTGGACATTCATTAGCTAAATCAGACCTCATGATGTTGGGCTCAAAAATAGCCTACAAGGGCTTCCCTGGTGCTGCAGTGGTTGAGAGTCTGCCTGCTGATGCAGGGGACATGGGTTCGTGCGCCGGTCCGGGAAGATCCCACATGCCGTGGAGCGGCTGGGCCCGTGAGCCATGGCCACTGAGCCTGCGCATCCGGAGCCTGTGCTCCGCAACGGGAGAGGCCACAACAGTGAGAGGCCCGCGTACCGCAAAAAAAAAAAGTTAGATAGATAGTAATTATTGAGTTCTTTGTTTTTAAAAGAAGAAGCATATCAGGCTTTTGGAAAATAAATTTCAAAACTTATTAATGAAATTCATCAAGATTCACTAAGAAAATCTTGCTGCAAAGACTGGCCACTTGAAAGAAGATAGGATATTATAAACATAACATGAACGTGTCATGAAGATATTTTATGAGTCGTGTGGATGAAAGGCTCTTGGTGCTCCAGCCAGGAGTCACTACTGTGCCTCTGAGGTGGGAGGGCCAACTTCAGGACACTGGTCCACAAGAGACCTCCCAGCTTCACATAATATCAAATGGCGAAAATCTCCCAGAGTTCTCCATCTCAACACCAACACCCAGCTTCACTCAACGACCAGCAAGCTACAGTGCTGGACACCCTATGCCAAACAACTAGCAAGACAGGAACACAACACCACCCATTAGCAAAGAGGCTGCCTAAAATCATATTAAGGCCACAGACACACCAAAACACACCACCAGGCATGGACCTGCCCACCAGAAAGACAAGATCCAGCTTCATCCACCAGAACACAGGCACTAGTCCCTTCCACCAGGAAGCCTACACAACCCACTGAACCAACCTTAGCCACTGGGGACAGACACCGAAAACAACGGGAACTACGAACCTGCAGCCTGCAAAAAGGAGACCCCAAACACAATAAGATAAGCAAAATGAGAAGACAGAAAAACACACAGCAGATGAAGGAGCAGGATAAAAACCCATCAGACCTAACAAATGAAGAGGAAACAGGCAGTCTACCTGAACAAGAATTCAGAATACTTATAGTAAATATGATCCAAAATCTTGGAAATAGAATAGAGAAAATGCAGGAAACATTTAACAAGGACCTAGAAGAACTAAAGATGAAACAAGCAATGATGAACAACACAATAAATGAAATTAAAAATACTCTAGAAGGGATCAATAGCAGAATAACTGAGGCAGAAGAACGGATAAGTGACCTGGAAGATAAAATAGTGGAAATAACTACTGCAGAACAGAATAAAGAAAAAAGAATGAAAAGAACTGAGGACAGTCTCAGAGACTTCTGGGACAACATTAAATGCAACAACATTCGAATTATAGGGGTTCCAGAAGAAGAAGAGAAAAAGAAAGGGATGGAGAAAATATTTGAAGAGATTATAGTTGAAAACTTCCCTAATATGGGGAAGGAAATAGTTAATCAAGTCCAGGAAGCACAGAGAGTCCCATACAGGATAAATCCAAGGAGAAACACACCAAGACACATATTAATCAAACTGTCAAAAATTAAATACAAAGAAAACATATTAAAAGCAGCAACGGAAAGACAACAAATAACACACAAGGGAATCCCCATAAGGTTAACAGCTGATCTTTCAGCAGAAACTCTGCAAGCCAGAAGGGACTGGCAGGACATATTTAAAGTGATGAAGGAGAAAAACCTACAAAAAAGATTACTCTACCCATCAAGGATCTCATTCAGATTTGATGGAGAAATTAAAACCTTTACAGACAAGCAAAAGCTGAGAGAGTTCAGCACCACGAAACCACCTTTACAACAAATGCTAAAGGATCTTCTCTAAGCAAGAAACACAAGAGAAGGAAAAGACCTATAATAACAAACCCAAAACAATTAAGAAAATGGGAATAGGAACATACATATCGATAATTACCTTAAATGTAAATGGATTAAATGCTCCCATCAAAAGACACAGACTGGCTGAATGGATACAAAAACAAGACCCATATATATGCTGTCTACAAGAGACCCACTTCAGACCTAGAGACACATACAGAATGAAAGTGAGGGGATGGAAAAAGATATTCCATGCAAATGGAAACCAAAAGAAAGCTGGAGTAGCAATTCTCATATCAGACAAAATAGACTGTAAAATAAAAACTATTAGAAGAGACAAAGAAGGACACTACATAATGATCAAGGGATTGATCCAAGAAGAAGATATAACAATTGTAAATATTTATGCACCCAACATAGGAGTACCTCAATACATAAGGCAAATACTAACAGCCATAAAAGGGGAAATCGACAGTAACACATTCATAGTAGGGGACTTTAACACCCCACTTTCACCAATGGACAGATCATCCAAAATGAAAATAAATAAGGAAACTCAAGCTTTAAATGATACATTAAACGAGATGGATTTAATTGATATTTATAGGACATTCCATCCAAAAACAACAGAATACACATTTTTCTCAAGTGCTCATGGAACATTATCCAGGATAGATCATATCTTTGGTTACAAATCAAGCCTTGGTAAATTTAAGAAAATTGAAATAGTATCAGTAACTTTTCCGACCACAACGCTTATGAGACTAGATATCAATTACAGGAAAAGAGCTGTAAAAAATATGAACACATGGAGGCTAAACAATACACTACTTAATAACAAAGTGATCACTGAAGAAATTAAAGAGGAAATCAAAAAATACCTAGAAACAAATGACAATGGAGACACGACGACCCAAAACCTATGGGATGCAGCAAAAGCAGCTCTGAGAGGGAAGTTTCTAGCAATACAATCCTACCTTAAGAAACAGGAAACATCTCGAATAAACAACCTAACCTTGCACCTAAAGCAATTAGAGAAAGAAGAACAAAAAAACCCCAAAGTTAGCAGAAGGAAAGAAATCATCAAGATCAGATCAGATATAAATGAAAAAGAAATGAAGGATATGATAGCAAAGATCAACAAAACTAAAAACTGGTTCTTTGAGAACATAAACAAAATTGATAAACCATTAGCCAGACTCATCAAGAAAAAAAGGGAGAAGACTCAAATCAATAGAATTAGAAATGAAAAAGGAGAAGTAACAATTGACACTGCAGAAATACAAAAGATCATGAGGGATTACTACAAGCAACTCTATGCCCATAAAGTGGACAACCTGGAAGAAATGGACAAATTCTTAGAAAGGCACAACCTGCTGAGACTGTTAGAAAGGCACAACCTGCTGAGACTGATCCAGGAAGAAATAGAAAATATGAACAGACCAATCACAAGCACTGAAATTGAAACTGATTAAATATCTTCCAACAAACAAAAGCCCAGGACCAGATGGCTTCACAGGCAAATTCTATCAGACATTTAGAGAAGAGCTAACACCTATCCTTCTCAAACTCTTCCAAAATATAGCAGAGGGAGGACCACTCCCAAACTCATTCTATGAGGCCACCATCACCCTGATACCAAAACCCACAGCCAACATCGTCCTCAATGGTGAAAAACTGAAAGCGTTTCCACTGAGATCAGGAATAAGACAAGGTTGCCCATTCTCACCACTCTTATTCAGCAGTTTTGGAAGTTTTAGCCATAGCAATCAGAGAAGAAAAGGAAATAAAAGGAATCCAAATCAGAAAAGAAGAAGTAAAACTGTCACTGTTTGCAGATGACATGATACTATACATAGAGAATCCTAAAGATGCTACCAGAAAACTACTAGAGCTAATCAATGAATTTGGTAAAGTAGCAGGATACAAGATTAATGCACAGAAATCTCTGGCATTCTTATACACTAATGATGAAAAATCTGAAAGTGAAATCAAGAAAACACTCCCATTTACCATTGCAGCAAAAAGAATAAAATATCTAGGAATAAACCTACCTAAGGAGACAAAAGTACTGTGTGCAGAAAATTATAAGACACTGATGAAAGAAAGTGAAGATGATACAAATAGATGGAGAGATATACCATGTTCTTGGATTGGAAGAATCAACCTTGTGAAAATTACTACCCAAAGCAATCTACTTATTCAATGCAATCCCTATCAAACTACCACTGGCATTTTTCACAGAACTAGAACAAAAAATTTCACAATTTGTGTGGAAACACAAAAGACCCCGAGTAGCCAAAGCAATCTTGAGAACGAAAAATGGAGCTGGAGGAATCAGGCTCCTTGACTTCAGACTATACTACAAAGCTACAGTAATCAAGACAGTATGGTACTGGCACAATAACAGAAAGATAGATCAATGGAACAGGATAGAAAGCCCAGAGGTAAACCCACGCACATATGGTCACCTTATCTTTGATAAAGGAGGCAGGAATGTACAGTGGAGAAAGGACAGCCTCTTCAATAAGTGGTGCTGGGAAAACTGGACAGGTACATGGAAAAGTATGAGTTTAGAACACTTCCTAACACCATACACAAAAATTAGCTCAAAATGGATAAAAGACCTAAATGTAAGGCCAGACACTATAAAAAACTCTTTGAGGAAAACATAGGCAGAACACTCTATGACAAATCACAGCAAGGTCCTTTTTGACCCACGCCCTAGAGAAATGGAAATATAAATAAAAATAAACAAATGGGACCTAATGAACCTTCAGAGCTTTTGCACAGCAAAGGAAACCATAAACAAGACCAAAAGACAACCCTCAGAATGGGAGAAAACATTTGCAAATGAAGCAACTGACAAAGGATTAATCTCCAAAGTTATAGAGCAGCTCATGCAGCTCAATAACAAAAAAACAAACAACCCAATCCAAAAATGGTCAGAAGACCTAAATAGACACTTCTCCAAAGAAGATATACAGACTGCCAACAAACACATGAAAGAATTCTCAACATCACTAATCATTAGAGAAATGTAAATCAAAATTACAATGAGATATCATCTCACACCAGTCAGAATGGCCATCATCAAAAAATCTAGAAACAATAAATGCTGGAGAGCATGTGGAGAAAAGGGAACCCTCTTGCACTGCTGGTGGGAATGTGAATTGGTACAGCCATTATGGAGAACAGTATGGAGGCTCCTTAAAAAACTACAAATAGAACTACCATATGACCCAGGAATCCCACTACTGGGCATTTACCCTGAGAAAACGATAATTCAAAAAGAGTCATGTACCAAAATGTTCATTGCAGCTCTATTTACAATAGCCAGTAGATGGAAACAACCTAAGTGTCCACCATCAGATGAATGGATAAAGAAGATGTGGCACATATATACAATGGAATATTACTCACCCATAAAAAGAAACAAAATTGAGCTATTTGTATTGAGGTGAATGGACTTAGAGTCTGTCATACAGAGTGAAGTAAGTCAGAAAGAGACAGACAAATACCGTATGCCAACACATGTGTATGGAAATTTAGAAAAATAAATGTCATGAAGAACCGAGGGGCAAGACAGGAATAAAGACACAGACCTACTAGAGAATGGACTTAAGGATATGGGGAGGGGGAAGGGTAAGCTGTGACCAAGTGAGAGAGTGGCATGGACATATGTACACTACCAAACGTAAAATAGATAGCTAGTGGGAAGCAGCCACATAGCACAGGGAGATCAGCTCGGTGCTTTGTGACCACCTAGAGGGGTGGGATAGGGAGGGTGGGAGGGAGGGAGACGCAAGAGGGAAGAGATATGGGAACATATGTATATGTATAACTGATTCACTTTGTTATAAAGCAGAAACTAACACACAATTGTAAAGCAATTATACTCCAATAAAGATATAAAAAAACAATAAATAAGAAAAGAAGAAGCATAACATGAAATGTCAAGTAAAGTTTTGGGGTATTTTTTGGAATTCAAAAAGAGCGTCTTTTTGGAATTTCAGTTTTGAATAAGTAAATTGACCAGGAGTTAGTAATAACATACTAGCTATTATGTTTCTTTAATCAGTTTTTGACACTAAACCATGACCTATATTTCGGAATAAATATTTTATGTCCTAGGGTGTCCAAGACAATCCAATTTAATCCTCCATTAAATTATGTTTCTTTCAAACAAAGGATATTTAGCTACCAAATGTTTTGATACTTTAAAAATATTTTTATAAATAAATTCACCATTTAGAAAAAAACACATCTTTTGTCAAGTCATGATCCCTATTTTGAATCAGAAACAATTATTACCTGAAATTATTTTAATATACTTGCCAAGTTCTATAAAAAGACATCACAACATTTGCTAACGTTACCTGTGAGCAAAAGATGTTCTTAACTTGAATGATTGCTTAAAATTGCCAACATTTTTACAGTGTCTGTCATATATCATGATTTTCTCAGATAATCTCCAATTTTCAGATGAAGGAAGTAAAATTAATAAAGGTTAAATAACTTGCCCAAGAACACATACTTAATAAGTAAAGGGATTGTGATTGCTACCTAGTTCTGTCTGATTCTAATGTATAAATCATTGTATTAAACAAATATCGTGACAACTAGCATATTAGTTAGATTCTTTGTTCTCACCCTATAGGGATGGAACAATATCCAATAAAATGAAAGTTTTAATAGAGAGGTTCCAAAACCCTCAGGAACCACTTGCTGTAGTGAATATTTGCCAACTGACTTCCCAGCATCCATTCTTCCATTCCACATTCTCAAAAGCTACTAATTGCTTTTGGGGAAGTATATTAGTTTCTAATTGTTGCATTTTAAAAATGAACACAGGAGAAGCTCTTTCAGAATGTCAGAGAAAAAAAACCTTTCAAAATTCATTACTCCATAAAGGCAATGAGAACACTATCAGAGATTGTCAGAATCTAAATTTCAGAACTTCTGAAATTAAACAGAAGGCTTATAATAATCCAAGAAGCGTGTATTCAAGAAAAAGGGCTGACTCTCAGTGAGAACAGTGAGTTTCACAGCCTCTTAACTTGCTTTATTCCCATGACCCTCTTTTTAGTTCCACCATAGCCTTGAAACTAGCAGACTCACACCATGGTAGGTATGCAAGCCAAAAGACTAGCAGACACTGAAGGGGGAAGAATTGTTTTGAAGCTTCCTCAAAAGTCTAATTCCCAGAGAAATGTCACTATTTGACGTGTCTGTCATCTCTTTGGAAAAGCCCCATTCACAGGACTCATCTGTATTTTACCTAAGCTTGCTCAGTGGAAAGAGCCCTATCCTCAGGGCGTTTGTTAAAAACAATCAAATGACAATAGATAGTAACTCAAATCCACGTGAAGAAATAAAGAACACCACTAAAGGTAACTACATAGGTAATATAAAATACAGTATAGGGCTTCCCTGGTGGCGCAGTGGTTGAGAGTCCGCCTGCCGATGCAAGGGACACGGGTTCGTGCCCCGGTCCGGGAAGATCCCACATGCCGCGGAGCGGCTGGGCCCGTGAGCCATGGCCGCTGAGCCTCCACGTCCGGAGCCTGTGCTCCGCAACGGGAGAGGCCACAACAGTGACAGGCCCGCATACGCCCCCCCAAAAAAAACACAAAACATTGAGTAATAGGATTCCTCCAACTTTATTCTTGTTTTTCAAAATGGTTCCAGCTATTTTAATTCCTTTGAACTCCATAAAATTTTAAAATAAGCTTGTCTTTATCTACAAATAGTGACGTTTTTTAAGACTTTTCCTTAAAGAATGAAGAGGGAGTATAATATACATGAGTTTCAACATCTTGATGTAGAAAGTAGTGTTGTACATTAGAAAGCGCTTTAACAAAGAGCTAGTCAACTAAAGATTAAGATCTAGTTTTGTCACTTATTAGCTACCTGACTTTGGGCATATAATTTACTTTCTCTGATTTTCAGTTTCTTTATCTGGAAAGTGAGTAGGTGGGTAGTAGGCTTATAAAAAAAACTGAGCTCCTTATATATTGGAATCAGTTTAAATACTATCTGTAGATTGATGGTAATCAACAATCCCTCACAGTTGCAGCTGAGGTCTGCAACAAGATACATTAAGCTTGTATCAAAATGTTTATGAAAATAACATGAAAGTAAGTAAAATTCTGAATAAAATAGATTGTGATTAGAAAATAAAGAATAGCAAGCTAGGCATGGAGAGAGGCAGATTATTCGCTATTAGTGTGGTAATATTTGCGTAAGGTGACCTGCTACCTCAATTTATTGAATTGAAAATGCCAGTGATTGCAACAGCACTATCAATTTTATGTTCCACCAAGAAAGAAAAAAATGCTATCGATTGTAATTATAAAACATCGTCTAATTTTTTTAGGTATTAAAATATGGAAACAATGTGCAACTTAAAATCAGTGACAGAATACAATTCCTTCAAGCCTTCAAACCTGTCCTTGTAGTAAATCGGACAAATTGAAATCGTGGCTCTGCCACATATAAGTTGTATGACCTCTGGAAAGTTATTTGATCTCTCCAAGCCTCAGTTTGTTCATCTTAAAAAAATGAGGATAATAAGAGTAAACTGCTTCAAAATACTTTACAGATCAAAAAGTCAGTGCCTTCAAAATGCTTAACGTTGTACAGAGCTGTAACAAACAATAGCTAATTCACTGGTACTTTAAGGGTTATTATTAGAAAGAACTACTATTATTGAGCCCTGGTACAGATGAGTAGTTTTTCTTACTAGAAGCTGGGTGTGTTTTTCCTGTTCCCTTCTCTCTGTCAGAGCTCAGGACCTCAAGCATTCTTACTTCATCAATTTTTCTGTTTTCCAGTATCTCCTAGAAATCTAGCTCTAGCCTTTAAAATCTCCAGGTAAATAGCTTAACAACTTTATATCTCCTTTCAATCTTTATTTGGAGTAACATTTAGCCTTCAGTGAGTACTCAGTGTACTCTTGTATGTTTTCTTTATTGTACTTACTTAAAACCTTCATACTAAACAGGAAGTAGCTATACAAGTATTTCATAGGAGATTGTTTATGCTAGCATTTCCTAAACCTTGCGCTTTCAGCAGTTCTTGCTGTAAATACAAATACAGATTCTGGGAGCATATTGCTTTAGCTGATTGAGATGGAACCCTAATATCTTCTTTTTCTGGAAGCTGGCCAATTGACCTTGCTAAATAGTCATGTCTGGTAACCCCTGGTTTAGGCCTCCCAGGATCTTCCCTGTGAAGTCCCCAGACCACCTGAAACAGATTCACCTAGATTGATAAGAACATTTCCAGGTCAGAGTGTTGGCTTCAGAGCATGTACTATATTTTTATGATTGTACAGGTATTAGTTTTTGCTTACATATTGTTTGTATCCCCACTGGACTGTAAGCTCCATGAGGATAGGGACTATAATTGTTTTTTTCACTACTTTTCTAGCACCTTTGCTCTAACAAGGAAAAGGTGTGGAAGGGGGGTTAGAGATAGTGGCACAGATTACTCAGGAAATGTTTGTTCATAGGAATCATCTTTTGTTTGCGTACAAAGAAATCTGTAACTTATCACCATGTAACTTATACAATGAGATACAATTTAATAATGTTAAGTGAGATAAGTCTGAAGGATAGTTTTCTAAAAGAGAAGCCAAAATTTATTTACTGTTTACTAATTAGTCCTTATGATAATAGAGCTTAGGAGTTAAGGCAGTTAGCTTAAAATTAGAATTGAGTACCTTTTGGTCACTACCAATTACCAGCTGTGACCTTCAGTATTTTATTTAAGCTAGCTAAACCTGAGTTTGTATAGTCTTTTAAAAAGACCTATAGGATAAATATCACAAGATCATCTTAATAGATGCAGAAAAAGCATTTGACAAAATTCGACACCAGTTCATGATAAAAACTCTTGACAAAGCTGGTGTAAAAGGAACACATCTCAACATAATAAAGGTCATTTATGACAAACTCATAGCTAACATTATACTCAATGGTGAAAAACTGAAAGCTTTTCCTCTAAAATCAGGAAAATGACAAGGACGCCCCCCTCGCCATTTCTATTTGACATAGTATTGGCCATAGTCCTAGCAATAGCAATCAGAAAAAATAATAATAATAAATAAATAAATGGCATTAAAATTGGAAAGGAAAAGGTAGAACTGTCCCTGTTTGCAGATGGCATGATACTATATATAGAAAACCCTAAAGTTTCTACTAAAAATCTATTAGCGCTAATAAGTGAATTCAGCAAGGATATTACTCAGCCATAACAAAGAATGAGATTTTGCCATTTGCAACAACATGAATGAACCTGGAGGCTATTACGCTTAGTGAAGTAAGTCAAACAGAGAAAGACAAATACCATGTATTTTTATTTATATGTGGAATCTAAAAAATAAAATGAATGAATATAACAAAACAGAAACAGACTCCTAGATACAGAGAACAAACTAATGGTTACCAGTAGGGAGAGGAGTTGGGGGAGGAGCAAGATAGGGGAAAGAGATTAAGAGATACAAACTACTAGGTATAAAATAAATAAGATACAAGAATGTAATGTACAGCACAGGGAATATAACCAATTATTTATAATAACTTTAAATGGAGTATAATCTATAAAAACATCAAATCACTATGTTGTACACCTGAAACTAATGACGTTGTAAATCATTACATTCAATTCTTTTAAGTAAAACAAACAATAAAAACTGTAAATGATAACTCATAGGCCTGTTTTTAAGAATCAAATAAAATAATGTATATAAAGAACTAAACATAGTATCTGGCACATGGTAAGCTCTCAAATGTTGTCTTTTTTAATTATTCATCTTGGAAATTAATATATTTAACCATGCTGAAATTAAGCATTTTGGCCTTTATCTTACTTTAATTATCAGCATTATTCATTCCAATTGCCATCACAAATATAATTGAGTGGTGGTGAAATTTCTGGGAAAAGAGTTAAAAATGCCGAGGCAATTTGAGATCACTTTTTTCATAGCTTATTTTTGAACTGTTTTTCTTTATGTACATATTATTAACAGTAGAAAATTTGAAATCACTAACAACTTTTTTTTTGCCTGGGAAATAAGAAAATTAGCCAATCTGATAATTATTGCTATTATAAATAATTTTGTTCCCATATGTATATCTGTGCTACTGTGTAGAGAAAAATGAAGAAAAACGAAGAAGGAAAGAAAGAAATGAGGAAAACCAGTTAAGGATACCAATGACTCACTAGTGTCAGAATATATTATGAGATATTGTGGATCTGTTGGGAAAATGTACTCCATTTGCAGAAGACACTTTCTAGCATGGCCACTGCAGAGGAGATAATAACAGAAGCTTTGCATTCTCATTTTACAATATACTAAGTGGAACGAAACTCAAATAAGTGACTCAAAAATCTGTTCCTTCCACTATAAAATAATGTTTCTTAAATTCAAGAGCTTGTGTTTTGGGAGTCAGCCACTGTAGAATATTTTACCAGAGTCACTTAGTATTGATAAAAATCTCCAAAGAAGATTCATTGCTACTAAACTGTTTACAATTTATCAGATATGATGGATCCAACTATTCACCAGCTCTCTTATTTTGATTAACCTTATATCCTCCAACTAGGAATAATTTTAAGAAATTGAAACTAGTTGGCTATGTAGTTATATAAAAGCAGCAGCTCAGCTTCTATCTTATTGTGGTAGATTGTTAACACTAACCACTCCCAGTGAATCACACTTTCCAATATTCATAATCTTGTGTGTCCCCACATTGACTCTGGGTTTAGCCATCAGACTTGCTTTGGCCAATGGATATCAGCAAATGTGACACAAGCAGAGGCTTAAGTACTTATGCATGGAGCTTCCCCTCTTGGAATGCTACCTCTACCATGTGAGACAGACACCAGCCTCCAGTCAGTCCTTGAGGTGAGTACATCTACATGAGTGAACCACAAGAAACCAGCTGAAGAACAACCCACCCAAACCACAGAATCATGAAGAATGATTAAATTACTATATTAAGTCACTATGTTATGGAGTTATTTGTTTGCAGCAATACATTACTAATACAGAATTTGGTAGTTTGCAGCAATACATTACTGATACAGAATTTAGTACTAGAATTGGGGAACGAAACTTGGAACGTGTGACATTACATTTGAGACTGGGCAGTGGGCAGAGGCTGCAAAGGCAGCAAAGAAATGGTATAGTTGAATGAGTCATAAGGAATCCAATGCTAGAGACTGAAAGCATGGTGAGCTGTACTTTTGTAGTAGCAAAACAATTGGTAAATTTTGTTATCCAGAGTAACTTTAAAATATTCCTAGTGAACTTGAGGATTTAGGGTGACCAATTTCCAAGCTGAATGTTGGAATTGTCCATTAGCTTCTTTTAGCAACATATGATAAAGGAAGAGAAGAAGAGCCCCAAGAAATAACTGCTCAGTGTGTGAACAGAATTTGGTGTGCCATTTTAACTAAATTTTAAGCATGGGGTTAAACGAATGCATTTAATTCTGGCCCCAAATCCTCCTGAGGTCAGGCTTGAGGTTAGGAATTCTTAAGAAGTACTTTTTTGCACTCCACCAGAACAAATCTCAAACAGACAACTATCATCAGTGTACCTTTTTGTAGTGTGTTTTTGGTTTGGGGGGGTTTTATTTGTTTGTATGTTTATTTGTTTGTTTTGGGTTTACCCAGTGAAGATATCACCTTTAGGGATCCTGATTTTGTGAAGGGATTTTCCTATCTAACTTCCACCCAAAGTGTGCTGTGTCTCTCCCACCAGGGCCACAGAGGTTGCATAGATGTTTCCAGGATGAGTTCTGTTTTAATGATATTCACCTTTCTGGATTCACAGCTTGTCCATGTATGTTACCTCTGAGATATTTTTCTTATGTTCTCATTCACTTATCGATGAATAGATACAGGCAAGGATCACTTTGGTAGGACCTGAACATTGTATAATTTGGAGGAGACTTGTTAAGATAAAGGATACCGAAGAATAAATACAAATTTGCTAGGACCTTAGAAGGGGCCCTGAAACTTAAGCTTCAGTAAACTTCATGGTAAATCTCGCTGTGGCTTATATTTTTAAAATATTTTATTTATAAATTTTAGGTTGCATATGAAAAGGATTTCTCTAGGCTTCTGATGTATTATGTTACTGGAAAATGAAGTATAGTTACTGTTCAGTATGTATTTTCCCTGTTTGATTGTATCTCTGTGAATATAGCAGCTGGGACTGTCTAGTTGACTGATATGTCCTCAACACTGGATGCTCAGTAAATGTTTGATGAATGAATGTTTGAATTGACAATAAATTGAACTTACTTTATTGGTAAGATATCTCTATACAAAAAAATGAAATGGAACATAGGAGTACAGAATTAAATAAGTAAAGGTAAAAATTCATTCAATAACCCAACAGTAGATTATGCCAGCTAGAAAGTTGGCAGATTTGAGTCAAGAGGCAAATCTTTTGAAATCAGATTGTTCTAAAGAGGCCACCCTTAAATTCTTGGAACTATGAAGTCGGTCAATATACACTCCCTCAACATTTCCCATCCAAATTTTCTTCCATGTTATAAGATTAGGAACTCTTGAGAGTTAGTGAGAATATGCAGTTCTTTTGCAGAGGAAAATAGGCCTCTGTAGACGTGCCTCCTACCCACATCCATAACAAAGTAAGTGAGCCCTTTGTTCAGGGAAGAATATTAATTCAGGTTTTAGAATCATAGAAGAATGAGAACTTTGCCCCTTCACATCTGATGGTTAAAGTTGTCAAGAACACTTGTTAAAGACTATCTTAAAATATAGATATATGAGAATGACAGTTTCATAAGATGGTAAGTCACCATTCATCTGGACTTGGTCAATCCTGTCTCTGTAATAAATTAGACATGGGTCACATGAAGTACCTGAACCATAATAGCTTAGTGTCCCATAGAAATGCCTTGCCTGAGTTATTTGCTCTTCCTTCCTCTGACTTAATGCTCTGCTCTAAACCTTCATAAGAGGTCAAACAAAAACTATTTATCTGACAGTGTTTTTATTCTTTTGAACAAAAACGAAGATATTATCAAATCTACAGGCTGCCCATTGTGGATAAATCTCCATGATATACGTCTCACTAAATTTATTTCCAAGAAATAAGTTGCCCCTGCAGAGGAATTTTTATGCCTTTGTTATCAGACATGAATATTACTTAGCCCAGTATGTTTCCTTTTTTGCCTTAGCTGCCAGGAAACTAAGCCAGATTTTGTGCCCAGCAGTAGTAATGAGGTCATCTGAGAAATCTGGTGACATAAACTCCTTATGCTTCTCTAAGCTTGTCTCTCTTCTTTTTTTATTCTGTTATTGAATTTGACATAATTTAAAACTGTATATTTCATGTCTAGATCATTTGAAGGTAGGTGAGGTTCAGATAAGAAAGCAAATAATATACATTTTAAAGAGCTGTGTTAGCCATTATGTCTTCCGTTAATATAAAATACAGATGGAATGTGGCCTATCAGTTAAAATTTTCCTAATGTAATTCAGTTATACATCTGAGATCTTTATATTAATATTATTCATCAATCCATTCTTTCAAAAATAATGAGTACCTACAACAGGCCTATTTAAAGAAGATTGTGCCACATACTGTGGTGGGAAAATTATAAAGGTACTATTCAACCCCTTAAACTAAAAATCTAGTCAGAGAGATGGCAATCTAAAATTTAAGTAACACCAAAGGCATATAACTATCAGCCAAAGGTCCAACATGTTCCAGGAAATGAGCTCAGTAATTCAATCAGATCTATATGGGGTCATTATTTCCTAGTCCCCAGGGAGATGTATACCTGACACTGGAATTTATCCTCCAATCAACAAATTACACCTTTACTGGCTTATGGTTTTATCTTTTCAGTATATTTTAGAGTTGTTCTAACGATAGAGCCCGTTAGACCTAGAGTACTAGCCTTATTAACCCAGCTTGAATTAAAAGCTTGTCTGAAAGAAAATAAGATATTAGTTGTAGAAATAAAGACCCTAGCAGAATAAACAAACCAGATTGATTGGCAAGTGGCCTCTCAAACTGAGGAAAGCATGATATGAGTCATTGACTCTCAATGAGGGAGAATCCAGATGGACCAGTGTTTATTCTACCATACAGTGCTTTGATCAGGGTTATAACAAATCAGCTCAATACAAGGCAGCATATAATGCAATATGCCTATGTATGACAGTATATGCTAACATTTTATTGTCGTTTATTAGTTTGCATCTCTGTCTCCCCCCCACTAGATAAGGAGGGAAGAACTTTCCCCAGTCTTGCTCAGCATAGTACCCCTAATGCTTAGAACCATGAAAGACACATAGTTGATAAATGCTGTTGATGAAAAGAATTACATGCTAAATGATTGATACAAAGAGTAAACAATGCAGCAGTCTTGAAGAAAAGAGGATTCTACTATCCTGGAATGTCATCTTAGGTTAGAGTCCCCCCACATAGACAAGGATTTGAGAGTAAATAGTGCCTTGGGGAGGTAATCACAAGAAACACTGGTAAGGAGGCAGAAACATGAGATGGGGAAGAGAGGGAAGCCAAGAAGGGGTATGTTATCTAGTGGGTTCCCATAGCCAGTTCCCACTGTGATCAACTGGGGAACTCTAAGAGACGCTAGACTATAACTCAGAATTATTCCTCCTGAGAGAGGAGAAAAATGGAGTGTTTATCCTCTAACTGCCATCCAACCTTGGCTAAGGGTGGGTGCTGGGAATATTAACCACCACCTCCTCCAGGATGTGATTTCTACCCTGTGTGAACTGAGAGAGAGAGAACCAATGGTTCTTGCACTAGGATGCATTGAAATAATGAGTGCAAAGGAGACATGAGTGGGGTACCAACAGTGTGTACTAAAAATGTTAACAAAATAGAGGAGTTAAAAGTAACAGTGTAAATTAGCTATTTAACTTGATGCAGCTGAAAAATGAATAGGATTCAAATCGACAAAAGAAGAGGAAAGCAAGAGACAGAACAAGCGAGGCATATTTGGGAAACCAAAGAGAAAACCAAACCTAATGGACTGGAGGATTGGTGAGAGTTAGTTTTAAAGATCCATTGGTTCCAAATCACGTGGGTCTTAAAGGTGACCAAGGACTTTGGACTTTATTTATCCTGTAAACAAAGGAAACCCTGGAAGATTTTCAAATATAAGAATAAAATGAAGAAACAGAATAACAAGGATTAATTTGTCAGCTATAAATAGGAAGAAATGGAATATTGTGATCTTGAAGTGTTGATCAAATGATATTATAATTCAGGTTTGAGGAGCCTGGATTGGAGTGGTGGAATTAAGGCAGGAAACAACAAAAAGGTGAATAAGACATAACGGGTTAACCAAAAAAAGAGCAGGAAAGAATGAGGAGCCCAAGATTGTCAGAGTTCAAATTAGTTAGTCATGGCAATTGTGCTTTCTTGAATTCGTCCTAAATTATAGGACTAATTAAAACCTAAATTTTACATTGGATATTTTTTAGAAATTTTACTAAATTTGTATAAATTGTCTAGTTTTGATATCATTTCAAAAAGTTAAAGTGTGGTTTTCACAAATTTAACAATATGACTCTGGTAATTAATTCACAATAATGACATAATGATTAAGAAAGTTGGTTCTGAAATATTTTTCTATATGTATTTATTTATTTTTCTATATTTTAAAGTTCAGTTTTCGTGGAATTCTTGAATAAGATTATAAAACTCCTTGTACTTACCTTTTTTTTAAATTGAGAAAACTTTTTCTTTGCAATGATATTAAGAAACATTAATTAAATACCTACACTGTGGCAAGCTCTATGCTAAGCTATAGGGTCACAAATGGATTGCTTGATTGGTTGATTAGAAAGCTAATTGTTAAACATTTAAACACCCTCACTGAATAATTGGAAGCAACTATTTAGAAATTGCAGCTAAACATTCTCAGATGCAAAACTATGAATGGCAAATGCACTATTGAATTTTTCAAATGTTATTTGGGATTGAGCAAAACAAATTGTTCTGGCTTTCCAAAATGCTCTTTAAAAACCACCTGTTGTATGCATCTGTTATAATATGTATATATTTGTACATTTTACAAGTAAATATGTACATGTAATACTTGTACATGTTATCCTTTTTCCCATTTTTCCAGGTGTGCCAAGAAGTGAAACTAATAGTTTTTGCTAAACTTACACCATCTACCTCAGAATATCTAGGGATTGTCATTTGGCTATGGTTTTTGTTTTCAGTATTCCTGAAAATTTTAATTTTTCATTTCTGTCTTTATAAGTTTTTATAGAGAGGTGGGGAGAAGTTGCACTGGGGGCTTCTAGCCAGATGCCATTTCAAATGTCATATAACTAGCAAGTCTTTTTCATCTGTTTTAAATCTAAGGAAAATTTTCAAATAAGGCAAACATATTAAATTTTAATTGAGGTTCATATTTGGCGTTGGTGAGTTTAGTCTGTGTGCGCACAGAATTATTTGGTGCCAATCTATTGTATCGTAAAAATTAATATTTTAGGGCAAATAAAAGACTGTTTTACTGTGCTGTAAAACCCCTTTGCATGGTGAAGGTAAGTTACTGAGTGATCCTACTGTGCTATATTATTACATTATGGACTGTTAGCCAGCAACCTAAACTATAACGTTAAGGTATTGTAATATTTTGTCTGCATGCAGGGTACAGAGCTGACACATTCATACCTCTCCCTTGACTCTATAGCTAGTCTTTCAGGTAGTAACAGATAGCATGTCTTTAAGAGGCACTATTCTATACTTTATATGTATTAGTACATTTAATCCTCCAAATAACCTATCAGGAACTTGCTAGTGTCTTAATTTTATAGATAAGAAAGTTGAAACAAATAAATAAAAATAGGTTTTTCCCAAAGTCACACAAAGAAGAAATGGCAGAATTAAAAGTAGATGACAGGCAGTCTCTTTCCAGAACCACATTTTCAACCCCTCTGCCTGAGCAAATGAGGTCTAACCCAGAGATTAGTAATTGGTGAAACTCATATTTGATATCCTAATACGGCTGACTCCTTCATTTATAATGGGAAAAATGTTGAAATTATGGATTCTATGAAACTTTTATTGAGGAAGAAGCAAACATTGACATTTGAATCCCTCCTTTTTCTTGTAAATAATTTTGAGCTTTGTCAGGTTTACATTGTTTAGATATTCCTAGAGTTTGCTTCTTTTTCATCTTTCCTCTTTGAATCTTCCAAAGTATAGGCACACATTTGAAAAACTCAAGATTTAATTAATCTAAGCGCTAAAGTCACCACTGTAATTTCCTTCAGCACATACATTTTGAGATCCCCGAATAAACACAAAGAAATCTTTTCCCTTTCCCTAAGATCTATAGGGATAAGTGTGTTGAACCTGGCAGAGTGACAGAGGAAAAGATCCTTAAAGACCACAACAAGTAACTTTTAAATATAAAATCTATTTCCTTAATCATTTTTTCCCCTCTTTAAAGGTTAGGAAATTACTTTTGTTGGATTACCTATTTAGTAGTTATAATAACCTAAGCATATATTGATTTTCTTTCTAAAATGATGTTATGGAATGCTTCCCAGAGTTTGCAACATTTAATTTCCACTCATCTATTCTATAAATCTGAACTTAAAAAAAACTTTTTAAAAAGACATTTGAAATGAAACTAGAATAAAGTCACACTTGTTACAAGACTACATATATCTAACACCTTTTTTGGCAAGTGCCATTTACTTATTTTACATCTTTTGTTTTTCTTTACAAGATAACACTTCAAATGGTTACTCAACAACAACTTATTGACAAATACTATGGCCAGGTATTTTGCTTGGGACTGAGATGAGAAGATGAGTAGAACCCACACCATGCTTCCAAAGACTTCATGTTCTCATAAAACATACAGACAAGTAAATATATGATTATAATACCCAATTGTGGTAACAGAATAATGGCTCCCCAAAGCCATCCATGTCCTAATCCCAGAACCTGTGAATATATTGTCACATAGCAAAGAGGAATTAAGGTTGCAAATGAATTAAGATTGCTAATTAATAAACTGACCTTAAAGTAGGGAGATTATCCTGAATTACCCAGATGGGTACAATGTAATCACAAGGGCCCTTGAAAGTGGGAGAGGAAGGCAAAAAAGAGAGCCAATCATAAAATAGTGACTACAGAAGAAAGATAGGGAGAGATTCAAAGATGGAGAAGAAAGCCTCAATCCAAAAAATTTGGGTGGCCTTTAGAAGCTGGAAAGGACCAGGAAACAGATATTTCCCTAGAGCCTCTGGAAAGGAACACAGCTCTGCAAACACCTTGATTTTCACCCAGTGAGATCAGTATTGAACTTCTATCCTGCATAACTATAAGACATTAAATCTGTGTTGTTTAAGCCACTAAATTTGTGGTAATTTGTTGTAGCAGCAATAGGAAACTATACACCAATGAAAAGTACTGAAACAAGAAAACCTTATATAATGCTAAAGGAAGCCTGAGGGAGAGTTCAGTCTGGAATGAAAAACATGAGTGCCCCCCAAAAGAAATACGGTAAAGACCAGAGTCTTCACATGTTCCTCTCCCTGGTCTTCAAACTGCCTACACAGGCAAGGCCGCAGAAGGAAAAACTTGCAACTTTTATGAAGGCCCTTGTTGGATTGTTACACATTTAAGAACAAGCAGGAGAGCCAAAGCCAGGCAACTTGAGAAGTCATACTCCCTTCTTTTGGGATCCCATTATGGGAGATAATGGCAAAGTATGTCAGGAAATTAGACTATGATTGTGGAAAGTGGTTTCAGTAGTAAAAGAATGGAAGAGGTATTTTTCTTTCAGTTCAGTTAAACATGGAGAACTAGGGTCTCTTTTGGACATTTTAATTTTCCATATAGGGTTAGATATTTGACTTTGTATAATTTTTGAGTATACATCCTTTGGGCCTTAGACAAATACTAATTCAAAGCATGTAGGTACTTATGTGCCAATTCAAAGCACAGAGGTAGAGGTACACATGGCACAAATTTAATGACTCCTCAAAAGAGTAAAAATAAGAGAAATAGCATGTGACTGGCCTATAGCCATACATATACCCAGTGAGTTAAAGATTATGCAGAGAAAGTGAAATGCAATCGTGTCTATTATTGGTGCATGCCACAGTAATGCAGTAACATTTTTGTATTTGAAGAAGTCACATCTATGGGAGATCAACTACATGCCAGGTCTAGGTAGAGTAAATTTTTTTATAACTAGATGGTAAATAATGGTAAAGCAGGGGAAGATTCTCTCTCTCTCAGAACTTAAATACAAGACACTGTTTTAAGGAACAAAGGGAGTAATTCCTGTGGCATGGCCCCCTCAGCAACTCAAAGAAAACACCCAAGAACGAGCTATAGAGAGAACTGTAAAATGGCTTCCAGATGTTTTAGTCTAAAATTCAGCTAGGCCATGATTCAGGTGTCTACTCTAGGAAAACTATGAGAGGCTTACTGTGAATAAAAAGCAAAGAAGCTAAGAGACTGCCAGTGAATTAACGGTGACAGCTATATTTTTATATGCACCTGAGGTCACCTCTCAAAAAGAGCTATTTAGGAGGTCCTGTGACTAAAGATCTAAAGATTTCTCAATTAATTGCCAGTTAAATTCCTATCTCTTCCATTAGATGAACATACCTCTGAAAGCAGGAACCTCAGGTACTTTTCACCAGTGGACCTTCAGCATCAAACATATAATACCTGGCATATAATAGATGCTTAATCCATGTTTGTTGAATAAATCAAGTAATTATTTTTTTAATTTGGAAAAATATTGGAAGAAATAGAAAATTCCTTTTAGTAAAATAATAGGCGAAAAATATCAGGATTCAGATACTCTCTGATCCCAAATGGGTTAACACACATACATAGCAAAGAAATTCAAAAGGTTAGCTGCAAATATTTCTGAGCGGTGGGCTAATGAGCGTTTTGTATTGCCTCTTTTATACTTTTTCTTTGTTTTCCAAACTTTTGAAAATGAGCATGCATTACTTTTATAACCAGAATTTCTAAAGACATGTGAGTGACAAGGAGATTCCCTCATAAGAAACGTATGCCTTGACCTTAGAGTCTCATATTATTATTTGGGGTTCTTTCATCCTACATAATTTCCAGTCATTTTCTGCATAGGGAACTGGAAACCACTAGTTTATATAGAATAAAATAAGCAACCTCTTTCCAATCCTGCTTTTTTTTTTTCCTATCCAAGGTTCTGAACTGATACCAAAAACAAAGATTCTTATAGATTGAAGGTATTCTTTATATGGTTCTACCATCAAGCAAGAAATCTCCCCTGTGATCTGAAGCAATTTAAAGAGCAATCGTCCTGAGAAGGTATTCATTCAGTCATTTACTCATTCATTCAATCATTCATTTACAGATGTAAAATAATGCACCTTCAGTCTGTAATGTAATGACTCTGTAACCGAAAGAATCTTCCATTCTATTACTACTCTAGGGTCCCATTTATATTTGGTCCAGAATCTCAACATTTCTGGCCTAAATAATTCAATTAGTTTCCTAACTGGTCTCCCTGTCTCCTGACTTCCATTCTAATCTATCCTTCATTATGTTTCTTAAAGCTTCTAGAAACACAAATCCATTACATGGCATGTTATAGGGATATTATGACCTTGGGGGTCCGAGAAACCTGGATTGGAACCTGATTCTTCTACTTACTGTATTGGTCATGAGTATTATCTTTGGAGTTATATAATCTCTGTTTTTCAAATCCTGTCTCTGATTCTTGCTAGCTCTTTGCCCTTGGGGAAGTTACTCCGTCACTCTAACTCTCACTTCCCTTCTTTGTAAAATGGGGCTAATCACACATACCTCATAGTGTTAACTGACGTAATGCATGAAAAGTCTTAGCTCGTTGCTTAGCATCTGTATTTCCTACTGCTGCTATAACAAACTGCCACAGAATTAATAACTTAAAACAACAGAAATTTATTCTCTCACAGATCTGGAGACCAGAAGTCCAGAGTCAGTTTCACTGGGCCAAAATCAGTGTTTCAGCAGGACTGTGTTCCCTCTGGAGGCTGTATGGGAGAATATGTTCCTTCCCCCTTCCAGATACTGGTGGCTACTATTTCTTGGCTTGTGACTGCATCATTCCAATCTCTACCTCCTTGGTCACATTATGTTCTCTTCTGTCTGAAATATCCCTCTGCCTCTTTGTTACAAGGGCACTTGTGATTGAATGCATTTAGGGGCCACCATCATATTATGCAAGATAATCTCCCCATCTCAAGATCCTTAATTTAATTGCATCTGCAAAGATTTTGCCATATGTGATAACATTTACAGGTTTCAGGGATTAGGACATGTACATCTTAAGGGGCATTATTCTGCCAACTATAGACCCTAGCTCATAATTAGTTCCAAGAAATGTTAATTATTATCCACATTATGAGACTTTGTGCTACCCTCTTAGTTTTAATAAGTTTCCTTATACTAATAAGAAATAATAATAATAACATGAGAATAACAATGTACTGATACCTACCCCACTACCCCAATAATGGCATAAAATATCATAATAATTGTTTAATAAATGCATTTCCTTAAACATCTTTAGTGTGTATTGTGGAGGGTGTAAAGCAACAGGAGTACTTATGGAATCTAAATTGATACAAACATCACCCATTCCATTCATGGAGTGTGTAGTGTATCTACACACTCAACGGAAATGCATACATATTCGCCAGACGACAGGTACTAGAATGCTCAGAGAAATACTTCAAAACAGCCCCAAACTGAAAATAAGCTAAATGTCCAATAACAGTAGGGTTGATAAAATATGGTATATGTATACAGTAGAATAACCTACAGAGATGGAAATAATCTACAACCATCTATAGCAATGTGAATGAGTCCTTCAAACGTTAGCAAAAGGAGGCAGACATCCAAAAAGTACATATGGTGATTTCATATCTAAAAGCCATAATCAAATTAATCAGTGATGTTAGATGTCATGATAGTAGTTACCCTTGGAGTACTGATTGAAATGGGGGGCAAGCAGGGGCTTATGGGGTGCTTGAATGCTCTGTCTTTTGATTTTGATAGTTGTGTTGAGCTTGTAAAAATTCATCAAGCCATGCACTTATTGTATATGATCGTTACTGTAGTATATTGTACTTTAATTAAATGTTAAAATTGAAAAAATATTTTTCAAGAGTTCCCTGCCCCTAAAACATTGTCTAAATTGTTTAGGTTGGCACGCAAGGCCGTTCTCAATCTCATCGCTCTCCATTCTGTTTTCCCAGCCTCGTTGCCTGCCATTTTCCCCCATCCTACAATCACAGGCTTCTAGGTACCAGTCCCTAAAATAATGCACGCCCCCTTGCACTTGTACTTTCTGTTCCCTCTTCTTAGATGCCATTTTCCCTTCTCTTGATGAATACTACTCATTTTTAGGGCCCAGCTTAACTTCTGTCTTGTCTCCTGTCTGACTCTATGCATACTGTTCATAAATCTACCATATAACACTTATCTCATGATTTTTAAATTCTTTACGAGTTTACACATCTATATAGGAAGTTGTCATTAACATTCCAGATCCGTTAGGCAATCTACTCTCTTCCATCTGTCAAAACCCCCTTATGGATTTTTTCTGTTATAACACATTCTGTACTATAGCCATTTCTTTATGCATTCGTCTTGGCCCTTATAGGGTATAGGTTGCTTAAGGACAGAGACCTTCTTATCTTCGTGTCACCTAGCAGTAAGTGTTCAACACATTTTTATTAGACTAAAATAAATGTTCTACTGCATTGGGAACTATTGTACAAAGGAACTGGATTATTCATTCTTGAGTCTCTGGCACTTGTCTCAATGCCTGAAACATACTAGGCTCTCAACACACTTTTTGTTGCATAATGAAGTCTATGCTATTTCAAATTTTGGATTATAAAATTTCTGAATGAATTCTGTTTAGTGATCATTATGTGACTTTTGAATTGTAGCTTGCTTTGCAGAGCTTCATCGGTGGAAATTTAAGCAAGGGTGATGAGACATGCCTTCATAGATTGCATTACTTATGAACTTAAAAATATTACCATGTCTTTGGAGAAACCTAAAATGGAAAAGTGACTCAAATCAATACAATTAATTTAACTCAATAAGCATTTGCTGAGAAACTATTTAAAGTATTCTGCTAGACATGGTGGGGGTATACCATATACAAAAAATACTGTCCCTGCCCTCGCGGGATTCACTGTCCTGTGAGATAGATAAGAGAGCCAGCCTGCACAATTCTAACCTTGAGCATCTAAAACATGGCATCCTGTGGTATGAGAGATAAAGCATAGCTACAGGAGAGAGCAGTGCTCATGAGGCAGATCATTTGAGCTCATTGTTGAAAGATACATCGATTTTTAACATGTGTAGCAAAGATCCTGTAGTCCAAGAGAGTAAATTATTTTCACTGTTCTGCAAGGTAACCAGAAAAACTGTTAGTCATTGGGGGACAAGAAATGGAGAGGTGAGGGTGAGAAACAATATTAAAAATTGTTAAGGGTTCAAATTGTTAAGGGTTTTAAATGACACTGAGGTATTTGGACTCTATTCTGTATGAAATTATAAATGTTAAACATTGGTTATCTTTAGTAGGAATACCACTCGATGACTGTGTGTTAGAGACTGAAGAAGGGAGCATTGGGTGCAGGGAGGAGTTTGCTGCAGAAACACAAACAAGAGGTAAAGAGAGTTTGAACTACAGCAAAGATTGTGGTTGCAGGAAAAAAATTGAGCTCTACTGAAAAATTAGAATTGGTAGTAATAGACAACTAACTGGTAGTGAGTGGTAATAATTGGTTAGGAAGGAAATATAAAAGTGACATCAGAAACTAACACAACATTGTAAATCAACTGTGCTTCAACAAAAAATAAAATTTAAAAAGTGAAATTTTAAGATGACTCATATTTTTCTGACATCATTATATTGTCAGAATTCTCTTAAGAAATCATTTTTTATTGAAATATAGTTGATTTACAATGTTGTGTTAGTTTCAGGTATACAGCAAGATGATTCTGTTAAACATACATATATATATTCTATATATATATATTCTTTTTCAGATCCTTTTCCCTTATAGGTTATTACATAATATTGAGTATAGTTCCCTGTGCTATACAGTAGGTCCTGATTGGTTATCTATTTTATATATAGCAACGTGTATGTGTTAATCCCAAACTCCTAATTTATCCCTCCCCCCACCTTCCCCTTTGGTAACCATAAGTTTGTTTTCTATGCCTGTGAGTTTCTGCTTTTAAATAAGTTCATTTGTACCATATTTTAGATTCCACATATAAGTGATATTATATGATATTTTTCTTTCTCTGTCTGACTTCACTTAGTATGATAATCTCTAGGTCCATCCATGTTGCTGCAAATGACATTGTTTCATTCATCTTTATGGCTGAGTAATATTCCATTGTATATATGTACCACATTTTGTTTATCCATTGCTCTGTTGATGGACATTTAGGTTGATTCTATGTCTTAGCTATTGTAAACAGTGCTGCAATGAACATTGGGGTGCATTTATCTTTTCTAATTAGAGTTTTCTTCAGATGTATGCCCAGGAGTGAGACTGCAGGATCATATGGTAGCTCTATTTTTAGATTTTTAAGGAACCTCCATCCTGTTCTCCATAATAGCTGCACCAATTTACATTCCCACCAACAGTGTACGAGGGTTCCTTTTTCTCCACACCCTTTCCAGCAAAATAGTTATTTTTCATTCCACTAAAGAAGAAAAGAAAATGGTTGCTGAACATGCAACAATTTCTTGTCCAGTAAGGAGGTACAAGTCGAGCAAAATTACAGGAAGGCAGGATATGTGTAATTTCAAGCTTAGCTTATCAAACCACTGGCCCAGAAACCAAGGTCCTGGACCCCTTAGTCAAAGTTACACCTTCCTGCAACTTTATACCATGGAGTTATTATCAAATCATAATCAAGCACATGAGAGAAAGAAATCCCACCCCAAGAGGCTTCAAATATTAACAATGCTTTAAAGAAGTTATCTAAGTGAAATGCCAACTAAATTATAAGGTTTCTCCTCCTAGTGGTTAGGCCTCTAAAAGCCATTGTAACCCATGGTATTGTTGAACACCAAAATGAAAAATATTCTTCAAATCCTGGGTTAAACATACATAATATTTGACCTTCAAATCTCCATATTGGCAAATTCCAAAGGTCTATGGAAATAATGCATGAAGATGTGGGGATCTGAGGTCCTTGAAAATAAGGCAATCCACACTAAAGAAACAAGGAGGACTTCAGAAATGCCTTACAGAGACTATGGAGTACTTGAGAGAAAGAAAGAAATTCAACTGAGTTCCTCCAAACTGACTTCAGGTAGCGGCAACAATCTATTTTAATTATAATCCTCATAAGCCAAACCACCTCATCATGGGAGTAAAAAACAAAAACAACACCACAAATACAGGATCACAGTAATAGTCACAAAGAAACACAGTGTTTTCCTGCGTGCATCCATACCTATCCTTCTGGACTGTTAATAACTCCCCCACTACTACCACCATCACCACCACTGCTACTGGCATTAACATGCCTCCCATGTATTCTCGGAATCCCCACAGGATAGCTCTTCTATGCTCCATGGACTAGTCCTCTTAGCAAGCCTGAAGCATTTTATATTCTTCTTCCTTTCTACTCTGACCCACTGTGGTGACATCTCCTGTCACTGTCAAGACTGCAGAAACCTCTACTGCTGCTGCCTGCTGATTCCTCTACAGTGGCTCTCAATGCCCCATGTCTAGAGAACTAATAACTCTAAATCTTGTCTAATTCAAAGCATTGCTAATCACTGAGGGAAACCCTAGGTCGGTCTCCTATAGCTCCATAACCTCCAGGCACCACTTCCTTGACCTAGAGCCACCTTTACAATAGCCTCAATCCTTTGGGACTGAACTGAAGTACAAGTTAAGTGGCAGATTCTCTACTTACAATCATTCTTCTCCTTCATTCTTAGCCTCTAGTACATATAATACTCAGTCATTGTTGCACTTTTGCTATGAACCAAGCATTATGTAAGAGACTTTAAGTAGATTCTCTCATTTAACCTTCATGACAATCCTATAAACTAGATATTGTTATCTTCATCTTACACATGGAAATAACTGAGGGTTTTAGAATTATTACAGGTATTTACCAGTGGCTTAGTATCCATGTAGTCTCATGCTAGATTACACTAAACTGCCTCTCATTTCTTAGGATAAACGGATCTGTTTCCTTTTTTCTACAACACGATGACCATGCAGGCAAAGAATATATCAGTCTAGAGCAGGTCCTACTTGACTCTATTGTGGCACGTGTAGAAAATTATGCCTTCACTGATCAACTGCATGGTTTGGCTTTTCTGGAAGTGCTTAGTTCTTATAACTATGACCAAAATGGCAGGTTTCCCTCTTTCCTGGACGGTAAGAGATTAGGTTTGTCTTTGTAAAAAAAAAAGAATCAATGCATCCCAGCACATTCCACAAGTAGGAGGCAAATTTCTGTTATCTCTCCTTTGACCCTTCTACTCTCTAGTGGACAGACAGTGTGTCTGATCATAGTGCTTCTATAAGTCTAGCAACCCCTTGCCAGTATGTCTTGCCTTCAGTACTACAGGCTAGTTTCTGGGTTTAAAATAGAAAGTATCAGTGAGCCTGGTATACGTGGAGCTTCTGTCTTCTGGAGAAAAGTCTCTGCCAGAGAGTTGACCTGCTGAATATACAACAAAAGGTGATGTCAAACTGCTCAAAATAGGTGCTTCTCCTTGCTTTATACAAACTGAGTTGTTATGTGGGTCTCAATAGCAGTTGTCTGAAAGAAAAAATCAAAATAAACACAAGGAAAAACATGAAAGAGTAGAGACAATATAAAAAACAGAAGACGATTTACCAAACAAAACCTAATATTCTCAGAGAGATAACAGAAAATAGAGTATCCTTAAAGAAACAGCAGGATGGTAGACGAAGAAACAAATTATGGAAAAAAACTCCAATTATATATGTATTTGTATATATGTCTACCTGAGATTTCAAAATATCAAGACAATGGCTTGAAAATCATGCTAAGAATATTTCCCAAAAAGCAAAGTGAAGGAAAATAGAAGAAGAAAAGATGAGAAAATTAAAGGATCATAGTGGTTCAACATTAGATAAAAGATACATCAGAGGGCTTCCCTGGTGGCGCAGTGGTTGAGAGTCCGCCTGCCAGTGCAGGGGACACGGGTTCATGCCCCGGTCCGGAAAGATCCCACATGCCGCGGAGTGGCTGGGCCCGTGGGCCATGGCCACTGGGGCTGCGCGTCCGGAGCCTGTGCTCCACAATGGGAGAGGCCACAATAGTGAAAGGCCCGCGTACCGCAAAAAAAAAAAAAAGAAAAAAGATACATCAGAAAAGAAAAACAGAAAGAAAAACTTAAGAGTAACTTATAAAAAAAGCCCAAAGTACTAACATATATTTACCCAGAACTACCTGAATCTCCTAATTAAATGAACTCACAGAATATCCTGCAGAAAAAGAGAGAGATAGAGAGAGAGGGAGAGAAATAATAAAAATTATCTATGCCAAAATGCAACATTATAACATTTCAGAATATCAGGGATTAAAAAAAGACACTAAAAACTCTTTAAAAGTTAAGACAGGTACTCAAGAAGGCATAAAAATAAGTTTTTCATTTGACTTGAATGACACTAGAAAGATATTGTAGCACAGCTTTCAGTACGCTGAGAGAAAATAATTTTTAATCTAGAAATCCAGATGCCTCTAATTATCAATCAAGTGTAAAAGAATGATTTCTCCATCATTACCCCTTCTTAGGAACTTGCTAGAGGATGTGCCCTCCAGGAAAGAGAGAAATTAACAAGGGAAAGAGGAAGAGAGAATTTCCATGATGAGATCAAAGAGGTTCCCAAAGGCAGCTGTGCATCTAACCTCCTGATTAACCAGTCCAGTTGGGAGTGAAGGACTGAGTTCTCTGGGAAGATGGCCACCATGAAAACAGCAAGCTGATAGTGATTTGATATGCTGACATTTTGGAAAATACTGTCAATATGTTTATAACGGCTCCAGTGAAGCATAGCGACAAAACTTAAATACATAGAAAACCAGGCAAATAAGAAAAGTATTAATTCTAAGAAGATCAAAAAGTTGCATGGGAAAGTATATATAACCACTTCTTGACTCTGCATGAAAGTCCTTACTTTGTTTTTAAATGTAAACAGTAATGAATGATGTAACCAAAACTATGATATAGCCATATTAAGAAGATGAGAAAGGAGATAAGTGTATGGAGAAGAGTTATGCAACAGAGAGCTGATTTTTGTGTAACCAGAGGGTGTTAATAAATATGTAAAATTGATTTAGAGCAGTATAAAAATATTTGGAGAGAGCAAAAAGATGAATACCTAGGGAAACAAAAACACAAAAGAGTTGTAAGTGTCTGTGTCTGGGAAGCAAAATTGAGTGATAAGAAGCGATACAGGACATAATTTTTCCCTAAAAACCTCTGAGCATTGCTTAATTCAACTAAGTACCTCCTTTATTTGAAAAAAAAAAACAAGTTTGTAAATCTGTAGGCTGCTATGAAGACTAATTTTACTTTTTATAACAAGTAAGTCCAATTTTTTTTATTCACTTAAAAAAATTTTTAAGGCCTTTACAAATGAGTGGTGTATTTAATGTTGCCTTAATTTTTTCTTACTTCCAAGATTATTTTTGACCCTCAAGAAATTTAAAATTGTAAACAAAAGATACTAAATGCTTTGTAATAAGAGTTTATCAGGAATGGGAAAGCATCATTTGGAAGATGGCTAACTGGGGGCAGGGGCAACAAGAGGCCAAAGAATGAATACAACAAATACATAATATTCAAATGTAGTGTTAAATTAATTAAACAAGAAAGCCATTACACTGACATAGCCTAATGCCTTAGTAGCCTATGTAAGCAAACCAAAATCTAAGCCTGAAATGCCTCAAGGTTAAGAAATTGAAACCTAAGGACGACCAATCACAAATAGGAAACTAGGCCTTACCAATCAACACAGCCACCTAAGCTGTAGTCAATCAAATAATTTCCTAGGCTTTCTAACGCTTCTTCTCTATAAAAGTCCTTCCTCTGCCTACTGTGGGTGGAGTGCTCCTAACCACCTGTAGTTTGGCACTGCCAGATTCAAATCAATTTTTATTCAAATAAACTCTTAAAAATTTTAATATGCCTCAGTTTATCTTTTAACAATAGGCACTACAATAATGCATTACTCTGTCATTATCATTATTATCATTTTTTATATTTGAGTACTTACCGTACACCAGGCATCATACAAAACCTTTTACATACATAATTCCCACAGTAGCCCGAGACAAGATACCTTACAAGATACCTTACAACAGGGGTCCCCAACCCCTGGGCCATGGACAGGTACCGGTCCGAGGCCTGTTAGGAACCGGGCCACACAGCAGGAGGTGAGCGGCGGGCGAGCCAGCAAAGCTCCATCTGCCACTCCCCATCGCTCGCATTACCGCCTGAACCACCCCTCCTCAACCCCTCCATGAAGCTGGTCCTTGGTGCCAAAAAGGCTGGGGACCACTGCCTCACAACTCCCCTCTCCCACTAGTGACCCTTTACCACACTTGTCTCCTTTTATTGTCTTCGTAGCAATTTCAACTTTATGAGTTGATATCATCTTTTCATTGGAGATGTCTTTTACTTGTTTCTTATCTGTCTACAGTGTAAGCTTCATGAGAACAGAGACTTTGTGTTATTCATTACCTGGAACATAGTAGGTGCTAAGTAAATTTTGCACGAAAAATGAATAAGGTTGACAAAATCAGTCTGGAGAGAGGTTAAATACCTACTTAAGATGAATATTTAAAACAGAAATATGTTCAGATATGGAAAGATATTTAAGAAAACTGAAAAAAATTGTTATGAAATCATATAAAATATTGTGTGGTGTGTGTGTGTATGTATATGAAATTTGGGGAGTATATAATACAAAACAGAAACATTACATATCTCACAGTGAAAGTTAAAATTTTTTGCTTTGCTTCTCCACTTATTATAATTTTTTACATTAAATATAACTTGTATAATAAGCATAGTAAAATGTTTGAAAAAGCCACATATGACAAGATATATACTCAAGATACTAAAATAACGTACTCAACTAATTCCAAGGACTAAGCTCTTTTTAATGATTCTTTTTAAGGAGTGCTGAGGTGTCCAATGCTGAATTTAACTCTTATGTGATCAAAATCACCTGTGAAGTTTACAACCATATGTATTATCTGGACTCAGAGGTCACAAATAGCTATGGACAATATTTGTCCCAACAGACCTTGAAGTACCCAGAGGCACTTCCTGTTCATATTCCATTTTCTCCTTCAAGTCTAAATCCATTTGCTCTAAGCTTTCTTTTTCGGTTTCATTTCAGTCCTTTTAGTAGTTTGGTTTCTTTTTCCTGCTCTTCCTTATTCTCTCCACATCTCTTCTCATATATGAAACTGCCATCTCTTGGGGCATAAATGAACTGGTTAGTGTGGTCATGAAATTCCCTTATATCCTTCCTGTATGAATCAATCTGTTTCTTTCTAAAGCTATTTTTGATGGCCCAAACTCAGTTCACCGTACACTAATGGACCAAAACATAATAAAAAGTTTTCTCCTCACCTCATTTGCTCTACAAGTAAGCTTTCATTTTCAGCTTTTACTTATTTGTATTGCTCTTTTTTTTTGGCTTGTAATAATACAAATCTGGTTATGACTAGCTGGTGTATCACATCCTGTTAATCGATTCCATCTCTTAACAGATGTTTTTAGATAATTAAAGCAGTAGGAAACATTTACCTAATGTTATGTATTATTGCTTAATTGATAAAATTAGTGTTTGAATGATAGAAATATGTATATAACTCAGGTAGGTGTGGGGAACACTACTATGAATTATGTTCAATTAAGAACCAAGTCTCATATAAAAACGTAACAGCTGTATTTTCACAATTCACTGATGCTTATTTTCTGATAGATACATACAACGTCATATAAAAATGTAATATTCCTGAAAAAGCTGGGTGAGATGGCATAAATATAATGTAGCAGCCTTTACTGTTATCCATGTAGAGCAGCTGTGTGATCAACTCCCCACCTGCCTTTTGGGAATGAAGCCCACTCTGGGACCAGGCATACCAGGCAATAATCAAACAGATGCAGCAGGACTCCCTCACCATGCTGAAACACAGACAGCATCACTTAAAACCAAATGAAATAGCAGCCTGGGTGAAGAGAATACTATTAAACAAGCAAAATAGAAATGACCATCAGGTACCCTTTAGGAAGTCAGTCTTCCAGAGGGCCTACCAAATAAAAAGATATAGCAAACTGAACATTTTCCTCTTTTTGGTTTCACTAAAGTAGCTGCCTCTTCTCTTCTCATTATACTCTAAGCAATTCAATCAAATACTATGTATTAAGCAACGTATGTGCATCATGCCACATATGGATATTTGCTTTCCTTGTTAAATATTATTTGAGAGAAAATTAAGTGGCTTGAGGAGAGGAGAATACAAATAACATGCATTAAGAGATACAACTACTGTGTATAAAATAAGCAATGAGAATATATTGTACAACACAATGGAAATATAGCCATTATTTTGTAATAATTTTAAATGGAGTATAATCTATAAAAATATTGAATCACTATGTTGTGTACCTGAAACTCATAATATTATAAATCAATTATACATCAATAAAAAAGTAAAAATTTTAAAAATTTAAAAAGTGCGTAAAAAAAGCAAAACAAATAACATGTGAGTGTAGTAAATCTGAGGTAGACCACTAAAAGCCCCAAATAGAAAAACAAAGTCCAAATGACATTACTTCCTTCTTAGGAGCCAGAGCACATACCAAAGTTTTTTTTTTTTTTTTCCTGCTCAGACATTGATTCTCAGAATGGCCTACAGCATGTAATAACCTTTCTACTTTAGTATCCTTTTGCAGAAAACTGGTATCATATATTTTATTACTTTGAGGTCATCACTAGAATGGTGAGAGGATTAATTAATTTATTCATACATATTAAATACATTTTGTAAAAGTCTTTTTGAAATTCTGCCAAGAACCAGCCTTCTCATCTTTGATAATCAGTTGTTATTTTTCAAATGGTTGTATAATATTTTAAAATTTGTTTTTTCATTGATAAACAAAACTTCTGTAAGGTCTTGAATGCAGCTTGATTAAATGAATGCTAATTTCTACAAACAACAAATTTACTTAAATGCCTATTTTAATTTTTATTACAATAACATGTAAATTTTAGCAACTACAAATCAAGCAGTCCAGAAATTAGGTCTGATAGATTCAGTGCATTAACGGGTTTGATGCGCTGTTCAGCATATTTCTTACAGAAGGCTAATCTTTTTTCTGGTATCTCACACAGGCATACAACTAGTGCTAAAACGAATGTGCAGTTTTCTGAGGCTTTCCCAAAGGAACAAAGCGTATCACATAGCAACATCTGCCAAGGAGAAAACAACACAGCCAGCTTCAGTTTTTCCCTCTTGTAAAGATGATTTCATCCAATTGCAGGAAATGTATGTAACATCAGTACCATTTTAAACATACTTTACCATGCAAGTCTATGGTTATTTTATTGGGTTCAATAACCATTATCACACCTTAAATTTTGCATTTCCAAAGAGTTTTCACATCTGCTTAACAACCCTGTCAGGGAAGGGTTGATCATTCCAGTTTTACATATAGAAAAGCTTATATTTAAAGGAGGTGGGTATCTTGCTCAAGGTCATAAGACTGCCCTTATATAGAACAAGGACTGGATTCGCTACTGAGTTCCGTTCTCATTATGCCTGCCATAGCTCATACATTTGTGCACAAAAAATAATGAATGATACAAGTATATAGCTGTGCACTAACAGCCTATTTTATAATCTACCGGGTTATATGTATTGTGAAGGGAAACACTATGTCTATTGATTGCTCTAATTTCTATGTAATCATAGTGCAGTTTGGTTTTTGTTTTATAAATGATGGTGGTTTGGAACAGCTGCAAATTGCTAATGTTCCTGGATACGTTTGGCAGCAGGCTGAGGCAAGCAAATTCATAACAAGGAAATTAAATCCTTATAATTTATCCTAAGCACCTAACAGTATGAATAACAAAGGGATTGTGGACCCCAAACAATTTAAATAGAAATACAAGTGGTTATTTATTTATTTATTTATATAAAGGGACCAAGAAGTTTAGAGCATATGGTACAAAGGACAATAACCAGGAGAGTCAACCTCTTGCTATAGCTGAAAAATCATGATCTTTGAAGTTAAAAAAAAAAAAAGAAGAAAGAAAAAGAACCACTTGAATTTGAAAGATTTCAAATTTGATATCAAGGTAAAAGATTGATAATCGGGCCAGAAGGGCATTCCAGGCAGAAAGCATGGTGTGGGAGATGGAACAGAGGCAGATGTGAGATTAATGGATCAAGGAGTTTAGTTTACTCAGAAGCTGCACCCCTCTTGTTAAAAGAAACAGAAATAATGGCCAGGCAAATAGGAGATACCATTATTCTCTGATGTGCAGCTCTAGGGTACAGTGAGCTGCTTGGCATTTCACTTTTTCCTTCATTCATTGGTCTATGCCATGCCTACCCTCTACTCAAGGCCAACTTTACCTATATATTTAGCTATTTCTACCTCATGGTTCTAAGCTATTGGTGATGAGCCATGCATAAGGTAGAGAGCTGAGGAACTAGCACAAAAAGAAATATTTAAACTGTTAAAGAAGAATTATTCATGATACTTGTTAAAGATAGTAAGGCGGGCTTTATTCAGGGGGACTATCATGATAGGCATATGGACCACCACGTTTGGGTTTTGCAGTAAGGGAGAGATATTGGGCTTAACTCTGAACAGAACAAGGGAAAATGGCAATTTATAACCAAAAAGCAGGAGGCGCGTATCAGTGGATGGAAAATTACTAAAAGGAAATATCAAGGATTGGGGAGGATTCTGGCTATAACAACCCAACTAGACTCTTGCTGAAGGCAAGTCAGGGTGATCAGGCATCACCTGGGAAATGGTAGGGGATGAGGAACTTGATCAGTTATTGAGGGTAGGAGATTCTGGCTAAACTGACTTAGCAAGATTCTTGCTAAAACTGGACAATGCAGATATGAACACAGAAGCTCAAAAATCAGGGCCTAGTTGAGAAGAGAGTTCAGAGGAGCCTGACTAGAGTTTGGTCAAGAAGAGATTCTTTGTCAACACACATACACACACAGCCTCTATTCATTCAGTCCACAGACACCTTCCAGTGTCATCGAGTACTAGTGCCTCCATCTTGTCACGTTCACTATCCCCCATCCCACTGCTATAGCTGTATGCACTTTTGCCTGTTTTAAGATTGTTCAAGGGAGCTTTTCCTGACCGTTCCTGACTAGGTAACAAACCCTTCTAAATGCTTTCATCATCCCATATTTGTCTCTCACAGCAGACAGTCATTGTGTAATTGTGCAATTGTAGGTAGTAATTGTGTGTCAATGTGATTCTTTAATAGATACCTGCCATAGTTCAATAAAATTCCTGAGTTTTTTAAAATTTATTTTATTTAAGTAATTGAAGTATAGTTGGTTTACAATGTCATGCTAGTTTCTGCTGAACGATAAAGGGATTCAGTTATAGACATATATATATTCATTTTCATATTTTTTCATTATGACTTATTAGAGTATATTGAATATAGTTCCTGTGCTATACAATAGGGCCTTGTTGTTTATCCATTTTATATATAAGTTTGTATCTGCTAATCCCAAACTCCCAATCCATCCCTCCCCTACCTTCTTCCCCCTTGGCAACCACAAGTCTGTTCTCTATGTCTGTGAGTCTGTTTCTGTTTCTTGGATAAGTTCATTTATGTCATATTTTAGATTCCACATGTTAAGTGCTATATGGTATTTGCCTTTCTCTGGCTGACTTACTCCACTTAGTATGATAATCTCTACTACTGAGATATGATAGGACCTATATGATAGGTCCATCCATATTGCTGAAAATGGCACTATTTCATTCTTTATCCATTCATCTCTCGATGGACATTTAAATTGCTTGCATGTTTTGGCTATTGTAAATAGTGCTGCTATGAACATAAAAGTGCATGTATATTTCCCAATTATAGTTTTGTCTGGATATATGCCCAGGAGTGGGATTGCTGGATCATATGACAATTGTAATTTTAGTTTTTTGAAGGCCCTCCATACAAAATTTCTGAGTTTTCATTGACTGTAAGTTCCATGAGGGACAATGAAGGGTATGTTTTGCTCAACAGTGTAATCTAGCACCTTGCACAGAGTGGATCAATAAATACTTATTGAATAATTGAGCCCTTTCCAAGAATAATTCTCAAGTAGAGAGAAGAGTAGAAGTGTGGAGAAGAGATAAGAACAATTAAAACAGATGTACAAGAAAACCAGATTTATTCACCCACTCATACATGTAAAACTGTCCATTCAATAGCTAGTACACTGGTTTTAAATCTAGCAAATTTTAATAGTGAGTCCCTTTACCTATTTGCTTATTTACTTAAGTTCATTTATAGGGCTTGGAACATATTTCCCTACTTTGCATGATTATAAAGTTTATAGTTGCCGTATGTTAATAGGTTTACTTGTTATATGTGTTGTTTAGCCCTTAGTTAAAAATAGAACACCAAATTATGACACTGCTTCTCTGAAAAGCATGATCTGTGATCTTCATAACTGTGATCTATATGAAAATGTGGCATCCGTGTATACTTTGAAAAGAATAGCAAGAACTTGCCTATTGGAAAAAGTGCAGATGATCACTATAAGACAGTGCACAATCCTTCAGAAGCCTAAACTAGGGAAAAGATAGGTAGAAAAGATAATTTTGGAAATTAAGGGAGAGGTGTGAGACTTGGGTAACATAGCTCAAAAACATGAAAGTTTTTTGAGAAAGTTCTATAAATGAGTTTAAGTGTAAAAACTTTAGAAAAATAAAACTAAGAAACTAATCCAAAGGAAGTATTAAGTTCTTTTATATGCATGCTGAATTCGCATCTTCTTAACCTAAATCACTAGTGCAAATTTGTTTAATACATGTAAGGCTTATTCTCTGAAATGGATCAAACATGCTACCTCAAAATATCTCACTTTAGCATAAGAATTATTTTGAGCTGAGGACAGTTAAGAAACAACAGACACAAGAGCAAATCTCTGCACTCTGCCTTTCTGCCTAAAAGTAGGAAGTAAATTTATCTTAGTAAAGGTGTTCCCCCTCCCCTCTTCCATACAGGGAAGAGGACAATGACCCTTAAACACTGAAGACAACTCAACTCATCAACCAGATATGGCACCAACTCTAGTCTGTGTAACGGACCTTACTAAACAACACATCTTCCATTGGCTTTCTTCGTATATTTACCTTCCCACAGTTTGCTGCCCTTAGAAGCCCAAACCCCTTTCTCTCTATCTTGTCACCTCTCCACAATTTATTGACTTTGTTAAAATGATATATAAGCTCTCAAGCCTAACCACATCTTTTCACTGTTTTTTTTTCTTTTTGGAGGCCCCATGTGAATGCATAATAAACCTTTTTCTGTTAATCTATCAGTTGCCATTTTAATTTGCAGACTCCAGCTACTGAACCTAAGAAGGCAGAGCAAAAGTTTTTTTTTCCCAACCGTACACCTCCCATCTCTAGTTTTTCAAGAAAAGAAATGGGTAGTTTATAAGCTGCCATCAAGTAGGGAATCCCTTAAACTGTAGACAATATTGTTTGGAAAGCATTCTAAAGAGGACTATGTCATTCATTGCATCATTCATTCATTGAAAACATATTTATTAGACACCCACTATATATCTATATATAGATATAAAGGTTTGACTAAGACAGACATAGTGATTATCTTCATGGATCTTACATTCTAGCAGGGAGAGATAGGAATTAAGCAAAGAATTATGCAATTAATCATTTAATAACAATAGTGTTAATGCTATGGAAAATAAGTAGAGGGTTTTGTGAAAGTGTAACTACTAAGAGACCTGACCTGGAATGGGAGGAGGGGGTGACCCCTAGGAACATCCTCAAGAGAGTTATACTTCAGCTGAGTGCTGAAGAATGAGTAGGAATTAACTAATATTGTTATTTGGCCAGACAGCATCTAAATCCCTTTATTTGAAAATTTATCATTTAATGAGTTTTTGTAGGGGCAGAGTCCATGCCAGTGAAAAGAAGTTAAAAATGCCAGACACTCATTTTTGCAGCATCCTTTACGGCTAAAGTGCAGCCACATTCATATACATATATGAAAGACTGAATTGAGAACGAGTGACACAAGATGAATGGGAAATGGAAGGGATGTTTTCTGTAGGTATCAGCTGATGCAGCAATAATGAGTTGCTTGGGCAACAGACTTGGCAGAGTAAATAGCCACATATGGGGCTTGGCGTTGAGGACCGTGATGTCTGCACTGCACCAGGTCTGGAGTGATCTGGGATGTGGTTCTGGCAGCATGGCCACAAGCTTTGTTCTCTAGAGCCCTCCCAATAATTCTGTGAGCCTCCAAACATCTTTTAATATCGTTTTCCCTTCTTAAATTAGTCAGAGTTGGGTTTTGTGGGTTACAACCAAGCAAAGGAGTGGGAGAGAATGAAAAGGAGCTCCCTGGTGGAGGCGAGAGTGAATGTGAACCGTCTGAGCTGCTGGGAGGGAGGATGTGACAGAGAAGGCTAGTGCAGTGGACAGCAACCGCTGACACAGGGCAGTGAGGCCATGAGAGGGATTCTTTACTTTATTCTAAGAGCAATGAGAATCAGTAAAGAGCTTTAAGCAGGCAGGAGACATGATAAAATTTGCATTTTTAAAGGTCACTCAGTGATCAGAGACTTTATGCCAGAAATTATTGCAGCTAGATAAAGACTACGGCTGTGGAAATGCAGACAAGAAGTTGGATTTTTGAAATTCTATGAAGTAAAATAAATAGGCTTTGGCAACGGGTCAGATGTGTAAGAGTGGAACATTTTACTTGCACAACAACCTGTTACTTGTTCAACAAAAGCAGATAACACATGGAGTACTTCCAACATATGTGCATTCTCTGGCTGGGCTGATTTGCATATGTCCTACTAAACCAAATATAGTGAGTAGAAGCACATAGTTAACACACACGGCTGAGATTTCTTTCCCCACTCTCTTAACCTAAAATGATTAAATTCAGTTCTTCTGCATCTCATGTTCTTCGGTAGTTTATAACATTATGTCATCTCTTCAATATCAACTTAATCTTTTTTCTTGCATTTTGAAAGGGAATGAAAGCATAAATTTGTTCTAGAAACGTAGAAAAGAAATTCAGAAGCTAGATAAATAGAAGTGTTGAGATTTAGTTTGCTTGATACTTGATGTGTCGCTAAACAATAAAATCCAATTATTAGTAATGAAAGAAGACAGAAATTACTTATTCATACTATCTAGTAAAAATAAGCAAAATATTCTAATAGTTGAAAGTCCCTTCATTGTCTTCTAGTGATAATGCTGCAGAACTCAGCATCTCTGTTCAATAGGTATTTGTGGCTGTAATGGAGTCCAGTGCTTCATCACGTTCTGTCGCTGGGACACTTTTTTTTTTTTTTTTTTTTGATTTAACTCTGTGCCCTCCTCTGTGTTCCCACAGAACTCCAAGCAAAACTCTAACACACATTTGCATAGGCCATGACAGGGCTGGGTTAACGCGGTCTACCTGCAGTGCAGAAATCATGGGTCCTATCAGTTACGATGCAGCTTTTCCAACACTCATGGGTTCGACAGCCTTAATCATTGCACTGCATGGTTCATATGTGTGTACTCTGGGCCCACATTTTTAACTCTCTATCATCCACCCTTGTTTAAAATTGATGCCCTCCCTGTGCATTATGACTTCTCACCCACTATCTCTGAGTCTGACCAATGGCCTGCTTGTGCTTGTTGTTAGAGAGCATGCTTGCCTCTGCCAACACAGTCTTGATCTGTGGCGCAATTCTCTGGTACCAGTTTGTGAAGTTTCCATGCAATTATTGTTATAAGCCTTAGGAATTAAAATTTTTAATTATTATTGTTAATTAAGTTATATATACCCAGGCCACAAAGGTTAAAATGGACCAAAAATACATACTGTAAAAAGTAACATTCCATTCAGAGAGAGGGAGGGATGAACGGGTGGAGCAGAGAGGATTTCTAGGGCAGTGAAACTACTTGTAGGAAACTGAATGGTAGATACATGTCATACATTTGTCAAAACCCATAGAATGTACAATGCAAAGGGTGAACCCTAATGTAAACTATGGACTTTAGTTAGTAGTCATGTATAAATATTGGCTCATCAATTGTAACAACTGTACCACACTAATGCCAGTTGTTAATAATAAGGGAAACTGTTGATGGGAAAGGGGGGACATGCCATATGGAGTCTCTGTATACTTTCTGCTCAATTTTTTCTGTAAACCTAAAACTTCTCTAAAAAATAAAGTCTCATAGTTTTCCTCCCATTCATGCCCCTGCCACCTAATTCCTTTCCCTATAGGCAATATATGTACAGAATGTTTTATATACTATCCATACATTAAAATATGTAATGACAATTAGTACCAATTATAGGTGCTGCTTTTAAACTGAAAACATGGTTCACTATAAGGAAACCAAAATGACCCTTGCCACTGTTCTTACTTCAGTTCCACCTTATTTCAGCTCCAAGTTCCTCTCTGACCCAGAGGGTTTCCTTATGTTTTGCTTCCACATGGATAAGTTTTTCCAGGCTAGAGAAGAATCCATTATTCACTTTCACTTTTCACAATTTATTTTGGTAGTACACATTACAGTTAATTACATCTCAGTTTGCATAATTACTTTGATTAATGTCTGCCTATCTTCCTAGTTTGACAAACTCGTCCTTGATGATAAAGTTTTGTTCAAGTCAATGTTTTTAAAGGCATGTACTAGGCAAATATAAATGTTGTTCTTAATCATAATACAAGCAGTTTATTATACCTGTTGCACAATAACCAATCTGCTTTCCCATTTGTGTTACTGTCTGGTGTCCTCTTACAGACATTTGATCTGTGACCCCTAGATGCTAACATCAGCACAGTGTGGACCAGGAGTCGCATCCGTAGGATTCTAGAACTGCCTTTCCTCAGTTCTTTGTACTCTAACATCGTGAGGCAGGGCAACTGTGTGGCATAGTCTCAGGGGGCTCCATTCACATAGCAACCTAGAGCACAGCTGGCCCTACATTATGAAGCAGTCCTGGAAGTAGGTTTTCAGTAAATATCTGTTACGTGAAATAAAAACTATATAGTCATTGTACAAATGGAAAGAAATTATTAAATGTATTCATGTTAGCTTTTTTTTTAAGAGAATAACATAAAGCTTATTTGATTCATTGTGTGGTTGAGTCAACATAGCTTTTATTGTATAATGTGGTATATTGGGTCTTTGTTCCCAATTCTTCATTACTGCCCTCCAACAGAGTCACATCCATACCCTTTGGCATTTGATTTTGTGGTACTTTCCTTTGACATGGTACATATGTCCCCAGCCCAATAACATTTGGTCTAGGTATTTTGCCTGCCTTTGCAGATGGGGTATAAGTGAAGATATACACACCACATACCATGGAGGGTGGTAAAGGTGATTGTGTCACTTGACTTGGCCTCCTAGAATTTTCAGACTCTGCCAGAAAAATGTGCCCAATGTAGCCCTTTCCCCCCTGAACCCTGGAATAGAGCACGTGGAGTAGAATTGAATCCAAACCAAAGCTGGGAGTTTAGCCTACACTAGCTCAAACAGAGGACCCCAGCCAAGATCAGCCAAATAGCAGTTGACCCGGAGACCCATGAGAGAGAAAAATAAATGTTTATTGTTGGAACCTGTTGAGATCCTTGTGGTTGCTTGTTACCAGCATTATCTCAGTGAAAACAAAGCAAAACAATACAAAACGGAGTAATGCCAATTTGTGTTTCAAAATTATTAGTAATAAGTAAAACATCCATGCATCCTTTCAGTGCTACCAGAAATGTTAAATAGCTGAACATTTATCTTTAATTTCAGTGAATTAAACTTTTAAGAATCTGCACATTCATTTTTAAAAGCAAGTCACTATCTCCCTGTTAATAAACTTCCTCTCCACTGTACAATTATTCAAAACCATATCATTTTGAAGAATAAGAAACATTTTGAATGATCACACAATGTCCATCTTTTAAACTACTTAGTTTCATCACCAGTGAGTAAAGCGTCACATAGAGCCCCAAATTTAGTGTAAACAGCAGTTTGAATCTTTCTAAATTCACATTAAATGTATTTGGTCAATACATACAGAACAAAAGAATAAAATCCAAATATAGTTGGAAGTTGTTTATCATTGAAGGTAATTACCAGGCTTGGTGTATGTATAGAGATGAAAGCCAAAATAACAATGACTTCCATTTACTGTGACAGGTAGTATCATAAAACATATACAGATATTATTTCTAATGTTCTTGATACCTCTGCAGGGTAGGCACTATTACCTCCATCTTAGAGATGAGGATACTGAAGCTCAAGGAAGTGAAGCAATCTGCCTGAGAGCACACAGCCACTAAACCAGGCTTCAGACAAAAGATTTGTCTGATACCATAACCACAGTGCTACTCACACAGTGTCTTCATCTTTTAATACTCCAGATACCTAGATACTCATAAAAATGTTTGCTGAGTTGAACTGAGAAGAAATAGATATTCAGTTCTACAAGGGATAACTCAGCAAAAGCAGCCACTGTATCTCTTTGTCTAACTTTCCCCTATGCAAGAGTAAAATTATCCCCGAGAGTATCAAGCTGTGACCAATTTTGTTTTGATTTTGTGTTCAATTTGTCTATTTTTTTTGGTAAGAACTATAGGAAACTTACTAGATCTTCAGCATCCGTACATGAATGGCTCCTGCGTTGGCCTACCTCTTAACCTAGACATTCTGCTTAATAAGAATAGATCTGCAACCCAGCATGGAATTATGATTTTCCAGGAGCAATCTCTTTAGACATTTAGAAGGATCTTCTTTATGATTTTTTTCTCATATTACATGCTGCCATATGGCAACAAGAATCTACCCAGCAGAGCATATGGAAAACTTGCCATGCATGGGAAAACATTAGGGGAAAAATATGGAAACAAGAGATGCTGCCATTGCTCATACCACTGCATAAGAAATTTGCTTGCCACTCGTGCCAAAGCATAAGTAGTTGAACATATCTCTTATGTGTGATTTCTATTTTACGTTTAAGTCTGGCTTACCAAGCAATACCCTGACAGTGTTAATCCCTGTTTGGATGCCAGTTGGATAAAAATGTTTTCCTATAGAAGCAGTGATCTAGCACAGCTAATCCAGAATGTTCTCTGCCACCCAGCTGGAATTATTAATCTTCATTTATATCATCATTGAATCCATTTCTCAGAAGGAATCCTTCCAAACCAGTCTCAATTACTTCTTCTCCCTCACCTCCCATATCCAACTAGACACAAATCCCATGAATTTTATTTAAGAAATACATTTGAATCTGGTTTCTATTTTCCATCCTCACTACCTTTATATTTAAGCACTTATTTCCTCCTTGGAGAATTGTGATAACTATTTCTGTTTCCTCCCTCCTAGACCTAGTTTTTCTTCCCACCAGTCTATCTTTCAACTACTGCTGGAGTTAACATTCTAGAACATAATTCAGATCAAGTCACTTCTGTAGTTCAGAATATCTGTTGGTTTGACAGAGTAAAGAATGAGACCCATACTTCTTAGCTCAACATCTGAGGGGCTTCACGGTCCATGCCAATGAACCTAATTTTGGTGATTGCTAGACTCTGGCCACATGACTTTTTTCTCACCATTTCCTCAACCACATCAGACCCTTTTATATCTCCATGTCTCTTACAAACTAATCTTCCTGGTGGAAGGTCCTTCCCCCACCATCTTTACCTTGCCAATTGCAACTCATATGTGAAAGTATCTCCTCCAAAGAAGGTTAGTTGCTTCTTTGATGCTTCCAGAGCTCTTAGTGTATATTGTTATGTTTCTAAGTTTTAATCTCCCTCTTTGCCCACAAGTTTTATAATATCTGACCCTTAAAAAGACACTTAATAAATAATTGCTGAGTAAATGAATGAATGAATGAATGGTTCAGTGTATCTATTTTAGGATGATCCAATTTTCAACACATACAGAGTTCTATAAAATAGACTTTCGAAATTGTAAAAGGGATTAGTTTAAGGGGAAAAAACAGTGATATAAGGGGAAATGTTTACATATGCGATATCACACAATAATTTGTCACAAATAAACTTAATTTCTTAAGGGGATTCCCCAAATGCAATTTAATATCAAAACATTCTCAGGATATTCTAAGTCTTCGTCTAGGTAGTTGTGATTGGAAACAAAGTCTCTTTCCGGATCCTTTAGGATTATCACATTTTCTCGCTGTCCTCATTTAATATGACAGTAGTCTCTATAAGTTGGCTGCTACAGATTGCTGGAATCCTTCTGAATTTCAGATTCAACTTCAAATATTATTTATTGAATGCTTACCATATATCCTACACTGTGCTTACTACCTTCACATATATGTTTATCTTTAAGGGGCTAATTTTTTTCATTATTAGTCCTTACTAGTAATTTTTTGACATTCCAGGTCTTATTATTGCTATTTCTGCTGCTTCTGTGTTGCTCTTGCAACACTCTATTATTACCTGACACTACCTTATGTTGGATGTGGTTTCCCTCAAACTCCCACCTTTCTGTTTCTTTCTGCAAGCAGTCTCAAGGTAAAATGCTTTCTCTTTGGGCTGTCTGCCCCCCGAACATTAGTCTAAATCCTCTCAATCCTCTAGAAACTCAGGCCTGGCCACATCCCCACATAGTTCATGATGTTATCGATCATTTCATCCTTTCTGGTCTTGCTAACAACTCTGGCTGTACTAGCTTAACTTGCTGCTCACTAACCATCTAGCTCGATCTATGCTTATCTGTCCCACAGGCTGCTCTGACAGCATCCCCATCTCAAACATCAAAGGCTAACTGAAATGATAAATAAGCCTCAAAGCCCTTTTAAAATCTTTTAACTGCCTCCTTAATTTATATTAATCTCCCTTAGTAATAAATTGCATATGTTTCTACCAAGTTTCTAATTTTCTTAGCCCATTTTCAGATAATCAACATTGATTATCAGCCCTTAATAATTGATGAAAGTAATTGTCCCAAAGGAAGAAATTATAAACACCTCCTACATGTATTATTCATTCTTTATAGTTCTGTGTGAGCCTCAAGAAAGAGAAATATATTGAGTCATACATAGAGGAATGAAAAAAAATTCCTCCAGGGCTATATCAACCTTGAGGCTGCTAAAACAACTATCACAATAAATAAATGTCATTGTCTTCTTTACCTACTGAATAAAAGTGTCTGACAAGGCTGAAAGAAGATGCTCATGGTTTATATTTAGACATTTCACTGCTGTTCAAGATACATTCTTTATTCTGAGACAGATACCAAACAAGGAAGTTTATCAAAATTTAATATTTTCTTGACAAATATATGCAGCCCACCATTTGTGAGTACAAGTATTTTCCAAAAGTTTGCTTATAACCTGCCTATTTGGAACTTTGTTTCCCTAGAGAACTAATGTTTGTCTCCACCTGAAAAAAGTCAGTTTCACCACAATGTGGCTAAAACAAATACTAATAGCATTGATTCAACTCTATGAAGCTCTGGTTCATATTTTTGTCATGTAAGTATATATTTCAGGTTAAAATTCAGGTGACAGAAATATGTCTCCCCCTACTAAAATACTGGTGGCAGCTAATGTCAGGGAAGATAAGGTAGCAAGCAGGTGGTCCTGGCCTCCACAACATCTGACCTCTCAGAATATGTGGGACGATGGGAACCTTATAGGTCACTCATGCCCCCAGGATTTGTAAATAAAGCAACAAATTCTTGGAGTAAAAAGGCTTTCCTGATAGCACTGTGATTCTACTGAAACACCCATACATTTGAGGAGAGAGAAGAGAGGCTTGTCTATTTGTCATTTCAAGCCAGTATTTTTTTAATATTCATAAAATCAAATTGAAGTTCCAAATCCAGACAGTCCAACTTTGCAAATAGTAGATAGATAGATAGATGATAGATATATAAAGAAAAAGTGAACCATAGTTCAAGTAACCATCTTTTCATTTATCTTTATGCTTCTAAGTCCTACTTGATTTTCAAAGCCCAACTCAACTGCTAACTCCCATCTAATTGTAAGGGGAAAGAATTATATCTGCTTTCCCTAGCATAGAGTAAGTGCATAGTAAATATTTGATTAATTATTAATTAATCTCCTCCTCCAAAATCTCTTCTAATCTGTAATAATTTCTTATTCCTCTAAATTTCCACAGTGTTTCATCTATACCCTCCTTTTTTTCTGCCTTCTATGTATTAATATGTTAGTTATTTATGTGCATGCCCTATGTTCCTCACATATGATTTCTTTCAAACAGGGTTTATGTATGATTAATTTTCACTTACACTAATCAGTTAATAAATAGTTTTGAAAAGAATGAGCATCTGGAAAATGTAAGCAAATCAAGTTTTTGTTTTTAAATACTGGTGCATAATGGAAACATGGTAATAAGGAGAATTTTCCACCCATGTTGCACTCTTTTCAGATTACAAAAAAATCACTGTTACAAAAGAAAGTTTTAAAAATAAAATTCTACTTCCTAAGGACAAATAAGTTCTAAAGCAGCAATTTAACCCTCCAGAGATGCTTTGATAAACAGGTTATCAACACTTTTCTAAGAACTATAGAGTTTATATGTTTGCTTCTATTTTGCAATCATAGAAATGACACCTTCAGGAGTGATAATAAATCTCTGTTTCTAAAGAATTGGAAAAAGAATAAGAATTTTCCTCAGCCATTATGTGTATGAGACTGGGCTTATTACCTGTTTGTTATATCTAGTATTAAATATAAAATCAGAAAGATGCAAGAGGAAATAATGTTGGACCCTCAACTCACAGAGAAGCCAGGTGTAACTATTGGAACCATAACAAAACATGACACATGAACTTAGTAACCAAACTGCAATATAAAGTCACAATTCTATTTGTTCTTTGATAATATAAGAACATTAAGGATGTTTCATCCAGATAAAAATTTAAGAGCAAAAAAATGTTATGAGTGTTAGGTCATTAAATTGTAGCATTACCATGTCATACTAATCACTGTCAACTCCTCACACACACACACACGCACACACACACACACACCAAATTGATGAGCATGAAATGTGTCACAAAAAAAACACAGTTCATGATGAGAAAATATATAATTACAATAAAATACTGTGTGGTGCACATATCTTTTGGTGTAGAAAATTTAACTTATTCTCAATCTAGGCCATTCAGAAGTTGATTATCCAATTTGGGAATTATCCAGAAAACTCCCTCCTTGTATTCTTTGGCACTTCTAGTAGAAACTGAAAAAGGAAAGGAATGACAGTGAGAAAAGGAAATAATTCCACTTAGTTTCTTTGCAGCAAATTTGTTAAATATTGTTAGGAGGGGAAACTGAAACTCGTAATTAAATTAGTGTTTTTGATTACCAGTGGATTTCATTTTTTCTGACTCTGAACTTAATTATCATGGGTAATTGAGATCCATCTTTATGGCATTAAGAAAAAATGCTTCTCACTGGATAGTCACTTGGAGGAGGGAGAAAACTGAGGAAATTGAAAGTCAGGCAATCCATCTCCAGTCCTCCCATTTCCTTCTCTGGCCCAGCGCCACCACCTTTGCTCTTTGTAGGCTGCACAGAGCTTCCTCCTGTACACAAAGTGAGAAATAGAGCATGATAAATATCATCTGTGCACTTCAGAATTATGGGTTACCATAGTAGCAAAGCACTTCAGGTGTACTGATGTAATGTGTCTGGAATTGGAATATTAACCTAAAGGACCTAATACTGTTTTTCTCAGATTTTTTTTTTTAAAAAAAAGCTTGCCAGTAGATATATAGCCGCCAGGGGCTTAGCTTAAAGTGAAAGTGTTTAGATTGACTGCCATGAAAAAATTGACAGGAAAACCTATGCACTGACAACACCCATACTAAGAGATCTATAAGAATTTAGTTAGTTGAAGAAAATCTAAAACTGTCAAGAAAGCAACTTTATGACTATAGTCCCTGTCTTGCTGAGAAATCCTGCAATGCTTTCAAGGACATCATGTTTTCTCAGATGGTCTATGAACCATCGCACTCTGGTAATTATCGGCTGCTGAGTAAGGCCTTTGCATTTTATTCAAGGATGTCCCCTTAAAACTCAACCAAGATGGCTAAAACAGATTATCTTCTCATCAGTATGCTTTGAAAGTAATACATAACAAATTCCACTTACTAAGTTTTTTTTCTAGGGAGATTATACCTAAATCTAGAAATTACTGTGGCATCTCCAAGGTCAAATAGCATTTGTAGAATAAGTCAGTTTTTCCAGGAAAGGATAAAGATTTTGGTTTCTCTGGAATTTGGTTAAAAGTAGTCTCTCTAGTTGGTGACATTGCTCTGAAAGATATTTATAATATGACTCACTTCAAGAATTTCAGGGTTTTCTTTATTGTAAAACAAAGTTATTTTTTTTTAAAAAAGACTATTTTATTTTATTTTAGTACTTTAAAATTACGGAGGATCATATGATTTATAACGTAACCAGAATACTTGACTAGCAAAAGCATTTCATTTCCAACCATGATAGATAATACAATTTACTGAAATTGATTGTTATTACCTCTGTATATTAGTCATTGATGAGTTGATTAACAGCTAAATTCATAACCATTATGATTCAGATCTGTTCAAAACATTTATTAAATGCCTTTTTTTATGCCTGCTCTAATATAGTAGATGGTTAACTAAACTGAACTAAACATTATGTATTGAACATTATGCTAGGACTTCTACCTGATAAGGTGAAATTCTGTTGGAGATATATTATTTCTTCTGTTTTTCCTTCTTTCCTTCCTTTTCCCCTCCCTCACTCCCATTCTCTCTTTCTTTCTGGCTTTCATTTGCACATTCAAGGTAAGAAATTTGGTGTAAAATCTATTTGTCAAGCTTTGGTAAATGATGCAAAAAATGAATGAAATCTGCCCTTAAATTTTGAGGTGTCCATGGCTGAATCCCTGTGACCTGTGAATATGGTACCTAACGTGGCAAAAGAAAAAAAAAAATCTTTGCAAATACAATTAACATTATAAACCTTGAGATGAGGAGACTACCTTGGATTATTTGGGTGGACCCAATCTAATCACATGAGTTTTCAAAAGCAGAGAAACTTTTGGCTACAGTTAGAGAGAAATGTGATGACATCAAAGAAATGGCAGTGAGAAGGATTCACCACTCTGTTGCCAGTTCTGCGATGCAGGGAGTGTTTAGGAACCAAGGGTAGTCTCCAGCTAACAGACCGCAAAGAAAAGAGATCTCAGTCCTACAACTGCATGGAAATGAATTCTGAATGAGCAAGGAAACGGAACATCCCCTAGAGCCTTCAGAAATATCCTGACCCCTTGAATTTAGCTCTGTGAGATTGGTACTGGCCCTCTAAAATAATAAATTAGTGTTGTTTTAAGGCACTAACTTTGTGGCACTTTGTTATAACAACAATAGAAAACTAATACAGAGGTGTTATAACCTACTGGATAACAAGAAATACAAGCACATTAAAATGTGATGTGGCAAATGTTTCGGGGTGGTATGAACAAAGCACTGTGGTGTCTTATTTCCTGGGACTCTGCCATAGCAAAGTGCCACAGACTGGGTAGCCTAAACAATAGGAAATTATTACTTAGTTCTAGAGGCTAGAAGTTTAAGATCAAGGTGGTGGCAGATGTAGTTTCCTCTGAAGCCTCTCTCCTTGACTTGTGAGTGGCTGCCTTCTCACTGTGCCCTCACATGGTGTTTCCCCTATGTGCACACATGTCTGTGTCCTAAACTAAGGAACCCAGTCATGTTAGATTAGGGTCCACCCATATAACCTCATTTTACCTTAATTACCTCTTTAAAGGTCCCATCTCCAAATAGTGTCACATTCTAAGGGTTAAGACTTCCACACAGGAATTTGGGAGGGACACAGTTCAGCCCACAATAGTGGGGTTACTGAGTGAGGAAAAACTTGGAGAAATTTTCATAAAGAAGATTAGATACTTGAGCAGGCTTCTATTTTTCAGACAAAGAAGAGGTAGAAGAGCATTAAGCTTAGGTGGACTACCATCTGCAAAGGCACAGATTCTTTAAAACTATTACTCTTTCTTTGATACAAACAGTTGATGGAAGAGTTTTGGAAGAATTTAAATTCCAAAGTCAAATTCCTTCCACAGACTCCGTACCATCTGACTTCAGCCAAGGATATAACCACTGTTAACATATTATTGTATTTTCTTCCGTATGATTTTAATTCATATGCAAGTATGTGTTATTTATAAAAAATGCACATTGCTGGGCTACTTAATTTTTACAATTTGAAAATACTTCTGAGATATGTTTTTATGTAATTACAGTGACTATGTAATATTCCATTTTAGGGATATACCATAATTTTCCAGTCCCATATTTATGGGTATGCTTTGCTCCTCCAAATAAAGTTGCAATAAACATTTCTTATACACCCATCTTTGTCTATAAACTGGTTTAGGAAGTAGACTGAACTTCATGGATTCAAACAGAAAGATTGTTTTGTTATTGTTGTTTTGAATTGTTTTACTACTGCCTTTAACAGTGGTTCTCATAGTAGGTCTCTGAACTATCAATATTAATATCAATATCACCTGTGTCAATGAAAATAATCAATAATAAGAATAGAAAAGAGTTTTGTTTGAGCCAAACTGACGACGATAGCCTGGCAGCCAATTTCCCAGATTACTCTAAGAAACTGCTCTGGAGAAGCATGGTTTTCAGCACAGTTTTATAGCTTGTCAGAATAAAGACTATTAAACAAGTCAGGGATACATTTCTTCAAGGTTCCAAAAACAGTAGACCAGCACGTACACAGCGAGTCAGTGTGGCCTTGGCACCAGGGAAGGGAGCCTTATCATTAAGGGAGTACCAGCATTGGCGTCCCAGGAAGAGAGGCATTGAATCTTTATTTTTAACATGGACAATCTTTACTTCTGGTCAGTGTGCTCTTTTCTTTAATAATTAAAGCATATGTACAACATATGTTCGATAGGCCAAAAACAGTCTGTTCTAATTAGCATAACATTCAGGTTAACTCACGTAAAAGCCAGAATGACTTCCCCATACCTCAATAAGGGAAAATTTCTTTTATCACCTGGAAATTTAGAAATGTAAATTCTCAGGCCCCAGAGACCCTCCCAAACCTACTGAATTAAAAACTCTGGAGATGGGACCTGCAATTTGTATTTTATTTTTATTTATTTATTTTACGGTACTCGGGCCTCTCACTGTTGTGGCCTTTCCCATTGCGGAGCACAGTCCCCGGACGCACAGGCTCAGCGGCCATGGCTCACGGGCCCAGCCGCTCCGTGGCGTGTGGGATCTTCCCGGACCGAGGGACGAACATGTGTCCCCTGCATCGGCAGGCGGACTCTCAACCACTGCGCCACCAGGGAAGCCCTGCAATTTGTATTTTAAGAAGCTCTCCAAGTGCTTCTGATGTAGGGTAACATTTAATAATCCCTGCTGTAATACCTCTCCCATTCCTACTCCTTGAGGACCCCTCAGACAGGTCTCTTGCTTTCTCATACCATTCCATTTCACTATGTGTTTTCAGGCATTAAAATATCTCGTAGAGGTTCACCAGAAAATTTGATTTCACAATCAATTCAAGGCCTGAACCATGACTTAGTACGCAGGGAAGGAGGAGATTGTCTATTGCACTTTTCTTGTTTGTCATTCTCACCTCACTCTGCTACTTTTGTATCTCTCTTTCTTCTCTGAAAACCTAAGACCTGGAGAATAGTTGGGGAAAAGGAAAAATCATCTCTTAAATGATTAGTATTGTTGTAATCCAGCCATTAGGATTCTTGATGAGACAGGCATTCAAATGCAGATTTTCTGGAAGACCTCCACAGGCGTCTCTAATTTGCACGGTTCCATGGGAGGGGTCGGGCACTCTCTGACTGACCTCCTGTGGCTTCCCACTCCATCAAACCCCATCTTCTGCCTCTCCAGCCCCTGCCCTTGACAGTCTACTGCTCAGCCTTTTTTTGCTAGAATCCTCTTGGCCCCAGACTCTACCCTCTTGATTGATATTAGGTTGGGATGGCTCAAACCTGGTTATGTTCCATGACAATCAATTAATACACAGTTAACTCATGCATCTGTGTCATGTTGATTGTCAGGATACAGACAGTTGCTCTGCAATCCCTTCTCTCTTCCAGCTGTTAAGAGTTTGAGAGGTCCTAATATAAAGGAGAATTTTCCCTATCTGAGATAAAATCAAACTACATGATAGATACAGGAATCCAAAAAAAAAAAATGGAGATGGAGATCAGATATGTGTTATTATTTTTAAAAACTTGTTTATAGGAAATGGCTTAGAACTGTGCTGGTAGAACCTGCTAATACATCACCTCAAACTAGATGGAATTACCTACCCAGTCATAGGCACAGCTGGAAAACTGTAGTATCCTCCTCCCCAGGAGCAGGTTCCTTAATCCTTGGCAGAAAAGCAGATGATAAGGCATGCTTCTGATGGACAGGCTGCCTCCCAAAGAATGGAGAGAGGGAAGGACCGAGTCTGGGTAGTCAGCTCCTTTTCCCAGACTTAACAGTTAAATTATCCTCTTTCCAAATAAAAAAATGAATGAGTAATGAATAGAGAAGCAAGACTTTAGGCTAGCTCAACGGTGTCCAATAGAAATACAATAGGAACCACAAATGCTAGTCACATATACAATTTTAAATTTTTCAGTAACAATATTAAAAAGAAAATTTTAAAAAACAGTGAAGTTAATTTCATTAATGCATTTTTATTTAATCCAGTATTCCAAAATATTACCCTTTTATCATGTAATCAATATTTTAAACTGATATATAGCACTCTTTTTAAATACTAAATCTTCAAAATCCTATTTGTAAATACTTTTAGCACATTTGAATTAGGACCAGCCATATTTCAAATGCTCAGTAAAGGCATGTGACTACAGGCTACCATACTGGACAGTGCAAGTCTAGTTTAACACTTTCAACATTTAAACATAACTTGAAAGGATTGTAATCCTTCCCTTCCATCAGCCTACTTCGAGATTTCAGAATTCTCCAGGCATAAAGGAGACTGGTTTCTATGATCCTAACACCTTTCACCACTACCCTTAACTCCAAACACCACAAGTCATGAGTTATTAACGCCCCCAATTTTTTTCTATAAGAACTAGGATAAGCCTACAGATTTCTGCAGCTCAGCAGCATGCTGCTAGGAAGTATGATCTCAGTCTCCTATCATTTGAATTCACCCTGATCACTACAAGCAGATACACATACTGTCTACATACTGTGTCCTAAAGCTATCAACCCCTGCTAGGATATATCATTAGTCAAAAACAATTTTTGAAATACCTTAAATTATCCTGATATAAATTTATAAGCTATAATAATAATTATATTTATAACCTAATGCTGTATATATATATATATATATATGCTGTATAATGCTAATGCTGTATATATATGTATATATATAGTCTATATAATAGGTATAATATATATAAAAGTATCAGAGCAGCCCATTTTAACACAAATACTGTATATATGACTTGTCTTAGACAATCGGAAAACATGTGATTTAAAGTCAATGCCTGTAAAAGTCCCCTAAATTTTCAAGGAATTTAGGACTCTACATACCTTGAGGATTTAACTTCTCTTGATCTTGCTCAAACAGAAAAAACTCCTAAGTTCTTATTATTTGGTGCACCATGTTATCATTGCCAAGATTTAAAGCTCCTACAGGCTAAAAGTGGAACATTTTCTTGTTGCAAAGCAACTTCTTTTTATCTAATTGGATCATGAGAAAAGTCTCTTTAAGGATCTTTATCTCACTTTTCTTTCATTTGCTACAGTTATATATGAACTGAAACTATATTCAACAAATTACAATTGATTTATATGCTATGAGGCCAGAAAATAAACTTTTACACAACTAGTTATACATATTCAATTTACCCACATTCAAAGAGTCAGCATTCATATCAAATCTATTTTCTACCATACCCTATAAATATACACAATGATTTATTAGGGGTATTACTGTTTTCTTAGAATTTTACATTATCATTTATTAACAACATAATGCATAAATTTGAGATGTTTGGAATAAGATATGATTATTTTGAAAGTGTGATAAGATTCTCTTAGCGATGTCATAATTATCACAATCAGAACCTCATCCCAGCTGATTGTGATGAGCATGCAATCAGCAACAACAATGTAGAAACTACCTGCTGCATCAACAAACATTGAACCGAGGTAATAAGTGGCAGTTCCTCTGGAATGTCTCTGTGAGGAACTTGGCCCATCTATATGAGCCCCTCCTGCGTGGGCTTTTGTTATTTCAGAACTTCCCTCAACTCTTGTCCCCTAGATGACTGGTACCTTGAGCAGGGACATCCCTGAAGGATACATCAGATTACTGAATGGTGCATATTCTCTTTCCTTTTTCCTCTTAGTCCTTTAGCTCAGGGACTAGACTTGCCCCCACTCTTTCCTAAATAGTTTTCAAAATAAATATCTCTGGATGGAACTCTTTCCAATAGTGTGCTTCCGCAACCTCCATAGTGTACTGCAGAAGCCGAGTCCCCAAAGTTCTCCATCGTTTTAAAACTCCTCTGTGATCGTTATGTTTGCCAGAAATAGTCTAAATTTGACACGTCCCTATTTAAACCAAATAACTTATTTTTAGCCCCTTCACTGGAATTACTGCTTTTGTCCTATTGTGTCCTATACTGTGTTAATTCCCAATCCCCCCTCCACCTTTATTAATTATAAAACGTAGTATGGTATAGTAGTAAGGCGTGCCTGGGTTCAAATTCTGACTTGGATATTTATTATCCGTGTGGCTATGGAAACATTGCTTAAACCATAAGTAACTGTTTTCTCATCTGTAAAATGAGGATAATAACAGCATCTACTTCATAGGGTTTTTTGAAGGAGTAAAGGAGTTGATACTTGTAAAGCCCATAGAAAATATTTGGCATGTAGAAAGTGCTCAAAAATCTTGCTTACTAATAATCTAATACAATATGAAGACAATCTAATATACTATGAAAACCCCAGGATGTTAAAATAATAAAAATTATTTGGATGAAATGATGCCATAGAACTAACTGGAGAAGAAGAAGGAAGAGAAAAGAGATAAGTGATCTAGGTATCCAAGACAAGAAGGATAAGAAGCAAGAGGAGATGCAATAGGTTAAAACTTTTGAAATTGTTGTTTCTGTAGCTCAAATATTGATAATTTCCTATGGGTCAACCACGTAGAAAAAAACATTAAGCAAAAGACAAGTGGAGAGATTGCTGGATAAAAATGAACACCACATTATGTTGAGACCATACACCTGAGTGAAATAAAGAGGCAGACACCTGAAGGAAGGGATTATTCAGACAAAGAATAAAGAAAAGAATTTTCAAACACCTTAAATCCAATAAGCCAAATAGGGAAAGGAGGGAAAATGGTGAACTGAATTCAGGTGTGGATACCACATTTTGACTAAGTGTATGGAAGTTCTTTGCCAGACGGCAAAGCCATTGTATAAGATTAAAATTAATCTTCACCAAAAGGTGTTGGCAGTTCAACGTTGTGATAAACTAAACTCATAAAATACAATAAGCTTTCAGGAAAAACTTATTCTTCCTAAAAGTATGTGATTCTACAACCAATTAACAGTTGGAAGAGCATCACGATTATCATATTATTTTCATGTTAAAAATAGAAACTTATGGTGTAATAGACTATTCAAGGCATAGGGTAAATCAATTTTAGCTCAATTTCCTGCACCTTAAATGTGTGACAGAAATAATTCTTTCCTTGTCTGTCTCTCCCATGGAATCCAAACTCCTTACCCGCACCTTCAGTGTCCTTCATAATTTGACCCCTGCCTCCCTTTTTAACTTTATTTCCTACCATTTCTCTTTTATTTACCCCATGAGCTGGAGAGACCATATCATCTCCTGTCCAAACTGAAAGCATTTTAAGAGTGAATATAGGTCACTAAAATAATTATACTAATATAAATATTTGAAATATTATTTGCTTGCCTAAAGTTTGGTTTTATTATGCTGGTGGATGTATAAAATTCTATTGAAAGATATTTTCAAAATTAAAATTCTATTTAGAAAGTAAAGATAACACAAGAGTTCAATAAAGGGGGAAACTATCTTGATTATCAGAATACTAAAAAATAGTGTAAACAGCAGAAATACTACTGGTACATAGGCAAATGCTTTTAATCAGTTCCTTAGTTGTAACTGTCCCAACACCATATCACTGGTATTTTTCTAAAAAATGTATTTTTAATTGTTTCATTATTTAATATTTTTATAAAATTCTCTGCAATCTTCTTCAAAACCAAATAGAGGGTTAATAAATTTGATGTTGATATCTTCAATAGAATCTTTTCTGTAATCGCAATACTTTTCACTAAGAAAATATTCTCTCTACAGAACTGGGATAACCGATAAGCTCAAAGCAAATTCTGCTAAAAAGAGGATATTCTCAATTCTAACATTATTTAAATGAGTAAATATTTCATGGTAAATATTTGCATAAGTACATCATTTTTACCTGCAGTCAGAAAATTTATCTCTGACAAAGATTTACATGAAAAACTTATCAAGTAAGGTATCTCTATTTATAATTGCTTTAGATGTTTTGCCAAATTCAGATCTTGCAAAATTATAAACCTTCTTGGCATTCTTGTACAGAATCTAAATTAACCAATGAAAAATGAGATCTCTATCAAAATCAACTTTTTCCAAATGCAATTCTAGAATTTCAAACTAAATCTTATATACTGTTTGAATTCCTATCATTTAATTTGTTCTCTTCTTCATTTGCTTTTTATGGATAAATTTCTAGGTCTTTCTGTTTGTAAACTTTGTTTTCAATAACTGCAATTCTCCAAAAGCTTCAAAAAATAGACTTTTGGCATTCTGTTTGTTGAATATTTAAAGATTCTTCATTGATTTTCAGTGAAGTGCAACCAAGATTTAGAGAAATCACTTATTTAAAAGTTCAATGTCATGGTAAGATACATTCAATTACAGATAGTTCTTCAAAGGTTCAAACATTTCTAAACTCTGAATGATACTGGGTGATAAAAAAAAAGGTACTCACTGCCATGCTGAAGTATTTACTTCTACTTGACATCAGTTTTGTCACAGACAATTGGTTTCTCAGTTACTCTAAGTATGTATATATTTATAAAGTCATAAATTTGGACATTTGTCCATAACATATCCCAAGTACGTTTCCACGTTGTAGGTTTCTTAATTTAGTTAATAGCCATCTTCTTATAACAACACTGTACTCTACCCAAAAACTTTTAGTTGCATTATCAACCCAAAAATCTTTAAATTTATTTCTTAACTTTTAAACTAAATTTACAACAGCAATTTAATAATGCTAAATATATCTCCTTTTCCAGGATGAGCTTCCAAAACTCTTACTTTGATTCCATGGAATGAGTATTTTGTTTAAACACAAGCCATTATAAAAATTTAACTTATTTCTATTTTAAGCATCTAATGACATTTTTGTGGAACTGGCATAATTTAACTATTTGCTAAATTCTGCTGCTGCTAATGGATCCAATTAATTAAACCTAACATATCATTTTTCTTGTATATGAAAAAGAAAATCTGGGATTAAGAACAAGCAAAACTAACTTCATTTAATCTAAATGTGCCTTCCACAGTCTCAAGTATCTGATAAGTTTTGAAGTAGGTAATGATTTACGCTTTTTTAGAAGATTTAGGGTTTCTGGTCAGTTATATCATTATGGCCTCCATAGTGGATAATAAATGTTGACCAACATTTTGTATAGTTTACATATTCCGCATCAACCTTTTGAATAAGAGAGAATCAGACTGTAAGTTTTCATTATACATACACTTTTTAATCTCATTGCTACTGATATGATTTATTCCAAAATAAAAAATGACTTTCCAAATAGAATAAATGGTTAGATAGATATATACCATCTACCAAATGACAAAAGGGTTATTGAGAGAAATCTAGATGCACATTACAGGAGGATAATCTCTAGTGCTTCCAAGATGATCCCATGGTGGTTGCAGAGGTCTTCAAGTGTAAATTTGCAAATATTTCACACAAAATTAACCCACAACATTGAAGACAAAATAGCCTTTGTACTCAGCCAACACTTGGAGGTGGGAGAATTTTACTAAAATTTCTGAGTATGTCTCCAGTGCCTATCATTTCTGTCACCAGTATAAGCGTGATACATGGTCAAGAAGAACCCAAGCCTCCTGGTCCCATTGAACACTTCCAAATAGATTTCACATATGCTATGAGTTTATAGCATATCCAGAACATTGCTTATTCTCAGCATGAGCCTTGCTAAAGAGACATGGCTCTGAAGTAGCAAAAAGTTACTTAATTTCATGTTTTCAGTGTGGGGAATTCCAACCTACTTCTCCAGTGATAAAGGTACTCATTTTCCTGGGACTGTTATTATAGAACTTTGAAAGCCTTGTTGTGTAATTAGAAACTTTATTGTTCAGATTACACTCAATCCTTAACAAAGCAGAGAGGCAATGGCACATTTAAATTCAAGTGGGCAAAATTATCTGTCACTCTTTGACTTCACTAAGAATGTGCTCATAACAATGAGATCCATACTTTCTGAGACCCATCAACTGTCACCATATAAAGTTATTACATGTCACTATATGAGGGTGGGTATTTCTCCTCTGATGTTCTAGTCTAACTTACATAGTCAGACATCAGCACATGGCAAACTACTTCAAAGAACTCATGCAATAATTTAGTTTTATCACCAACATGGACAAGCTGCCTTTCCTTCACATCCTCTCAAACTTTACATGATAGAACTCAGAGATTTTATCTTCTGAAAAAGAAATAAGATGGAAAATGTCTTGGAATTACTTTGGAAACAACTGTATTAGGTACTTCTAACCACTAACATAGCAATTAAAATCTGTGGTGTAGATCCTCAGATTCATGGATCTCAGCTAAAGAGATGCAAATCTTCATACTTCAATACTTGGACTGCCATTCCTTTGAGAGATTTAAAATAAAGGATTCTTAATAATACTTCAGAAGCAGATAGTCATCAGAAGGAGACTTCATCAACCAAGGGCTTCATATCAAGAGGATAACTGTAGGATGAACACAGCATGCACCCAAAACCTGCAGGACAAGATCTAGTTCACCAGAGCTACAGATTGTCTTGCTTTAATCTTCATGCCTCTGTTCTTTTTTTTTTTCCTACATCTTTATTGGAGTATAATTGCTTTACAATGGTGTGTTAGTTGCTGCTTTATAACAAAGTAAATCAGTTATACATATACATATGTTCCCATATCTCTTCCCTCTTGCATCTCCCTCCCTCCCACCCTCCCTATCCCACCCCTCTAGGTGGTCACAAAGCACCGAGCCGATCTCCCTGTGCTATGCGGCTGCTTCCCACTAGCTATCTATTTTACGTTTGGTAGTGTATATATGTCCATGCCACTTTGTCACAGCTTACTCTTGCCCCTCCCCATATCCTCAAGTCTATTCTCTAGTAGGTTTGTGTCTTTATTCCTGTCTTACCCCTAGGTACTTCATGACATTTTTTTCCTTAAATTCCATATATATGTGTTAGCATACGGTATTTGTCTTTCTCTTTCTGACTTACTTCACTCTGTATGACAGACTCTAGGTCTATCCACCTCATTACAAATAGCTCAATTTCGTTTCTTTTTATGGCTGAGTAATATTCCATTGTATATATGTGCCACATCTTCTTTATCCATTCATCCGATGATGGACACTTAGGTTGTTTCCATCTCCGGGCTATTGTAAATAGAGCTGCAATGAACATTTTAGTACATGACTCTTTCTGAATTATGGTTTTCTCAGGGTATATGCCCAGTAGTGGGATTGCTGGGTCGTATGGTAGTTCTATTGGTAGTTTTTTAAGGAACCTCCATACTGTTCTCCACAGTGGCTGTATCAATTTACATTCCCACCAACAGTGCAAGAGGGTTCCCTTTTCTCCACACCCTCTCCAGCATTTATTATTTCTAGATTTTTTGATGATGGCCATTCTGAATGGTGTGAGATGATATCTCATTGTAGTTTTGATTTACATTTCTCTAATGATTAATGTTACTGAGCATTCTTTCATGTGTTTGTTGGCAGTCTGTATATCTTCTTTGGAGAAATGTCTATTTAGGTCTTCTGACCATTTTTGGATTGGGTTGTTTGTTTTTTTGTTATTGAGCTGCATGAGCTGCTCGTAAATTTTGGAGATTAATCCTTTGTCAGTTGCTTCATTTGCAAATATATTCTTCCATTCTGAGGGTTGTCTTTTGGTCTTGTTTATGGTTTCCTTTGCTGTATAAAAGCTTTTAAGTTTCATTAGGTCCCATTTGCTTATTTTTGTTTTTATTTCCATTTCTCTAGGAGGTGTGTCAAAAAGTATCTTGCTGTGATTTATGTCATAGAGTGTTCTGCCTATGTTTTCCTCTAAGAGTTTGATAGTTTCTGGCCTTACATTTAGGTCTTTAATCCATTTTGAGCTTATGTTTGTGTATGGAGTTAGGGAGTGATCTAATCTCATACTCTTACATGTACCTGTCTAGTTTTCCCAGCACCACTTATTGAAGAGGCTGTCCTTTCTCCACTGTACATTCCTGCCTCCTTTATCAAAGATAAGGTGACCCTATGTGCGTGGGTTTATCTCTGGGCTTTCTATCCTGTTCCATTGATCTATATTTCAGTTTTTCTGCCAGTACCATACTGTCTTGATTACTGTAGCTTTGTAGTATAGTCTGAAGTCAGGGAGCCTGATTCCTCCAGCTCCGTTTTTCATTCTCAAGATTGCTTCAGCTATTCGGGGTCTTTTGTGTTTCCATACAAATTGTGAAATTTTTTGTTCTAGTTCTGTGAAAAATGACAGTGGTAGTTTGATAGGGATTGCATTGAATCTGTAGATTGCTTTGAGTAGTAGAGTCATTTTCACAATGTTGATTCTTCCAATCAAAGAACATGGTATATCTCTCTGTCTATTTGTATCATCTTTACTTTTTTTCATCAGTGTCTTATAATTTTCTGCATACAGGTCTTTTGTCTCCTTAGGTAGGTTTATTCCTAGATATTTTATTCTTTTTGTTGCAGTGGTAAACGGGAGTGTTTTCTTGATTTCACTTTCAGGTTTTTCATCCTTAGTGTATAGGAAGGCCAGAGATTTCTGTGCATTAATTTTGTATCCTGCTACTTTACCAAATTCATTGATTAGCTCTAGTAGTTTTCTGGTAGCATCTTTAGGATTCTGTATGTATAGTATCATGTCATCTGCAAAGAGCGACAGCTTTACTTCTTCTTTTCCGATTTGGATTCCTTTTATTTCCTTTTCTTCTCTGATTACTGTGGCTAAAACTTCCAAAACTATGTTGAATAAGAGTGGAGAGAGTGGGCAACTTTGTCTTGTTCCTGATCTTATTGGAAATGCTTTCAGTTTTTCACAATTGAGGATGATGTTGGCTGTGCGTTTGTCATATATGGCCTTTATTATGTGTAGGAAAGTTCCCTCTATGCCTACTTTCTGCAGGGTTTTTATAATAACTGGGTGTTGAATTTTGTTGAAAGCTTTCTCTGCATCTATTGAGATGATCATATGGTTTTTCTCCTTCAATTTGTTAATATGGTGTATCACGTTGATTGATTTGTGTATATTGAAGAATCCTTGCATTCCTGGAATAAACCCCACTTGATCATGGTGTATGATCCGTTTAATGTGCTGCTGGATTCTGTTTGCTAGTATTTTGTTGAGGACTTTTGCATCTATATTCATCAGTGATATTGGCCTATAATTTTCTTTTTTTGTGACATCCTTGTCTGGTTTTGGTATCAGGGTGATGGTGGCCTCGTAGAATGAGTTTGGGAGTGTTCCTCCCTCTGCTATATTTTGGAAGAGTTTGAGAAGGATAGGGGTTAGCTCTTCTCTAAATATTTGATAGAATTCGCCTGTGAAGCCATCTGGTCCTGGGCTTTTGTTTGTTGGAAGATTTTTAATCACAGTTTCAATTTCAGTGCTTGTGATTGGTCTGTTCATATTTTCTATTTCTTCCTGATGCAGTCTTGGCAGGTTGTGCATTTCTAAGAATTTGTCCATTTCTTCCAGGTTGTCCATTTTATTGGCATAGAGTTTCTTGTAGTAATCTCCCCTGATCTTTTGTATTTCTGCAGTGTCAGTTGTTACTTCTCCTTTTTCATTTCTAATACTATTGATTTGAGTGTTCTCCCTTTTTTTCTTGATGAGTCTGGCTAATGGTTTATCAATTTTGTTTATCTTCTCAAAGAACCAGCTTTTAGTTTTATTGATCTTTGCTATCATTTCCTTCATTTCTTTTTCATTTATTTCTGATCTGATTTTTATGACTTCTTTCCTTCTGCTAACTTTGGTGTTTCTTTGTCCTTCTTTCTCTAATTGCTTTAGGTGTAAGATTAGGTTGTTTATTTGAGATGTTTCTTGTTTCTTGAGGTAGGATTGTATTGCTAGAAACTTCTCTCTTAGAACTGCTTTTGCTGTATCCCGTAGAGTTTGGGTCGTCGTGTCTCCATTGTCATTTGTTTCTAGGTATTCTTTTATTTCCTCTTTGATTTCTTCAGTGATCACTTCGTTATTAAGTGTTGTATTGTTTAGCCTCCATGTGTTTGTATTTTTTACAGATCTTTTCCTGTAATTGATATCTAGTCTCATAGTTTTGTGGTCAGAAAATATACTTGATATGATTTCAATTTTCTTAAATTTACCAAGGCTTGATTTGTGACCCAAGATATGATCTATCCTGGAGAATGTTCCATGAGCACTTGAGAATAATGTGTATTCTGTTGTTTTTGGATGGAATGTCCTATAAATATCAATTAAGTCCATCTCGTTTAATGGATCATTTAAAGCTTGTGTTTCCTTATTTATTTTCATTTTGGATGATCTGTCCATTGGTGAAAGTGGGGTGTTAAAGTCCCCTACTATGAATGTGTTATTGTCGATTTCCCCTTTTATGGCTGTTAGTATTTGCCTTATGTATTGAGGTACTCCTATGTTGGGTGCATAAATATTTACAATTGTTATATCTTCTTCGTGGATTGATCCCTTGATCATTATGTAGTGTCCTTCTTTGTCTCTTCTAATAGTCTTTATTTTAAAGTCTATTTTGTCTGATATGAGAATTGCTACTCCAGCTTTCTTTTGGTTTCCATTTGCAAGGAATATCTTTTTCCATGCCCTTACTTTCAGTCTGTATGTCTCTAGGTCTGAAGTGGGTCTCTTGTAGACAGCAAATATATGGGTCTTGTTTTTGTATGCATTCAGCCAATCTGTGTCTTTTGGTGGGAGCATTTAGTCCATTTACATTTAAGGTAATTATCGATATGTATATTCCTATTCCCATTTTCTTAATTGTTTTGGGTTCACTATTGTATGTCTTTTCCTTCTCTTGTGTTTCTCGCCTAGAGAAGTTCCTTTAGCAGTTGTTGTAAAGCTGGTTTGGTGGTGCTGAACTCTCTCAGCTTTTGCTTGTCTGTAAAGGTTTTAATTTCTCCATCAAATCTGAATGAGATCCTTGCTGGGTAGAGGAATCTTTTTTGTAGGTTTTTCTCCTTCATCACTTTAAATATGTCCTGCCAGTCGCTTCTGGCTTGCAGAGTTTCTGCTGAAAGATCAGCTGTTAACCTTATGGGGATTCCCTTGTGCGTTATTTGTTTTTTTTCCCTTGCGGCTTTTAATATGTTTTCTTTGTATTTAATTTTTGACAGTTTGATTAATATGTGTATTGGTGTATTTCTCCTTGAATTTATCCTGTATGGGACTCTCTGTGCTTCCTGGACTTGATTAACTATTTCCTTTCCCATATTAGGGAAGTTTTCAACCATAACCTCTTCAAATATTTTCTCAGTCCCTTTCTTTTTCTCTTCTTCTTCTGGAACCCCTATAATTCGAATGTTGTTGCATTTAATGTTGTCCCAGAGGTCTCTGAGACTGTCCTCAGTTCTTTTCATTCTTTTTTCTTTATTCTGCTCTGCAGTAGTTATTTCCACTATTTTATCTTGAGCTCACTTATCCGTTCTTCTGCCTCAGTTATTCTGCTATTGATCCCATCCAGAGTACTTTTAATTCCATTTATTGTGTTGTTCATCATTGTTTGTTTCATCTTTAGTTCTTCTAGGTCCTTGTTAAATGTTTCCCGCATTTTCTCTATTCTATTTCCAAGATTTTGGATCATCTTTACTCTCATTATTCTGAATTCTTTTTCAGGTAGACTGCCTATTTCCTCTTCATTTGTTAGGTCTGGTGGGTTTTTATCTTGCTCCTTCATCTGCTGTGTGTTTTTCTGTCTTCTCATTTTGCTTATCTTACTGCATTTGGGGTCTCCTTTTTGCAGGCTGCAGGTTCGTAGTTCCCGTTGTTTTCGGTGTCTGTCCCCAGTGGCTAAGGTTGGTTCAGTGGGTTGTGTAGGCTTCCTGGTGGAGGGGACTAGTGCCTGTGTTTTGGTGGATGAGGCTGGATCTTGTCTTTCTGGCTGGCAGGTCCACATTTGGTGGTGTGTTTTGGGGTGTCTGTGGACTTATTATGATTTTAGGCAGCCTCTCTGCTAATTGGTGGGGCTGCGTTCCTGTCTTGCTAGTTGTTTGGCATAGGGTGTCCAGCACTGTAGTGTGCTGGTCGTTGAGTGAAGCTGTGTGCTGGTGTTGAGATGGAGTTCTCTGGGAGATTTTCGCCATTTGATATTATGTGGAGCTGGGAGGTCTCTTGTGGACCAGTGTCCTGAAGTTGGCCCTCCCACCTCAGAGGCACAGCACTGACTCCTGGCTGGAGCACCAAGAGCCTTTCATCCACACGGCTCAGAAGAAAAGGGAGAAAAAATAGAAAGAAAGAATTAGTAGAAGTAGAAAGAAAGAAAGAAAGGAGGGAGGGAGGGAGGAAGGAAGGAGGGAAGGAAAAATAAGAAAGAAGATAAAGTAAAATAAAATATAATAAAGTTATTAAAATAAAAAATAATTATTAAAAGGAAAAAAAATTAAAAAACAAAAACAGACGGATAGAACCCTAGGACAAATGGTGGAAGCAAAGCTATACAGACAAAATCTTCCACAGAAGCATACACATACACACTCACAAAAAGAGGAAAAGGGGAAAAAATCATAAATCTTGCTCTCAATGTCCACCTCCTCAATTTGGGATGATTCGTTGTCGCTTCAGGTATTCCACAGCTGCAGGGTACATCAAGTTGATTGCGGACCTTTAATCCGCTGCTTCTGAGGCTGCTGGGAGAGATTTCCCTTTCTCTTCTTTGTTCTCACAGCTCCCAGGAGCTCAGCTTTGGATTTGGCCCCGCCTCTGCGTGCAGGTCGCCGGAGGGCCTCTGTTCTTCGCTCAGACAGGACGGGGTTAAAGGAACCGCTGATTCGGGGGCTCTGGCTCACTCAGGACCGGGGGAGGGAGGGGCATGGAGTGCGGGGCGGGCCTGCACCGGCAGAGGCCGACGTGACGTTGCACCAGCCTGAGGCGCGCGTGCGTTCTCCCGGCGAAGTTGTCACTGCATCCCGGGACCCTGGCAGTGGCGGGCTGCACAGGCTCCCTGGTAGGGGGATGTGGGTAGTGACCTGTGCTCGCACACAGGCTTCTTGGTGGCGGCAGCAGCAGCCTTAGCGTCTCATGCCCGTCTCTGGGGTCCGCGCTTTTAGCCGCGGCTCGCGCCCGTCTCTGGAGCTCCTTTAAGCAGCGCTCTTAATCCCCTCTCCTCGCGCACCAGGAAACAAAGAGGGAAGAAAAAGTCTCTTGCCTCTTTGGCAGGTCCAGACTTTTCCCCGGACTCCCTCCTGGCTAGCCGTGGCGCACTAACCCCCTGCAGGCTGTGTTCACGCCGCCAACCCCAGCCCTCTCCCTGCGCTCAGACCAAAGCCCGAGCCTCAACTCCCAGCCCCGCCCGAAGCCCAGCGGGTGAGCCGACAAGCCTCTCCAGCTGGTGAGTACCGGTCGGCCCTGATCCTCTGTGCGGGAATCTCTCTGCTTTGCCCTCCACACCCCTCTTGCTGTGCTCTCCTCCGTGGCCCCGAAGCTCCCCGCCTCTGCCACCCGCAGTCTCCGCCCGCGAAGGGGCTTCTAGTGTGTGCAAACCTTTACTCCTTCACAGCTCCCTCCCACTGGTGCAGGTCCCGTCCCTATCCTTTTGTCTCTGTTTATTCTTTTTTCTTTTGCCCTACCCAGGTACGTGGGGGGTTTCTTGACTTTTGGGAGGTCTGAGGTCTTCTGCCAGCGTTCAGTAGGTGTTCTGTAGGAGTTGTCCCACGTGTAGATGTATTTCTGGTGTATCTGTGGGGAGGAAGGTGATCTCCACATCTTACTCTTCCGCCATCTTCCCGGAAGCCCTGGGACAGGATCATGCCTCTGTTCTTTATTTTCCTGAATGATTTCTGTCCTCTGCTGGATTAAGGTTTTGAATTTTTACAAAAATATGTTTTTTCTTAACCGTAATACTTACAAATTTTACACTTCACGTTGCTTTCTAAATCCTCATATACTCCTTGGTATGAGTCCAATCCCTGGTTGCAATCTTTTCATGATTCAAACAAAATGTACAATTGAACTGTTTGGTTTGAGTACATTTACCTCTGAGTACCAACCAATTTCTTTAAGTATCAATCCCTTGTAAAAACACATTTGCTCTCATCAATAATTGGACTCAAACATGACATGACTTTTTAATCTGGTAGATAACATAATAGTCCAGGTAATCAAAAATGTAAAAACCCCTATCATAAAATATCTATAATGGAAGGTTTCTGCTTCCACTGAAACAACAGCCAAGGTCCATTTGTAATAAATAGACCCTATAACCAAACTTTCACAGAGTTAATTCTCAGAAAGAAAATAGGAAGTAAATGGCTTGCATTTTACCTCTGTTACATTTACAGACCTTACAAAGAAGGCTTAATATGTAAGCATCTGATTCCCTATCAGATCTAACCATTTATCTGTTTAATCATGTCTCCACTTTATAATCTCCTGCCTAGCACCTAACTACTTCTGAATGGGGCTGAAACCATGCAATGAAACTGAGATACCCCATAGGGATATTATAGCCAAGACCACATCGTTAGATAGACTCCAAAGCCTGGTATTGAATTTATGGCAATAATAATAATGATAATAATGTATTGGATACTCTCAAAAAGCTGGACAGGATCTAGTTATCTCAGTAAAGTGATGTCTGTCTTCAGGATGATCTCTGATATCACACAGCGTCCATTTTGGCCCCCTATTTCTCCTTCTTTGAAAAAGAGCTCACTTTATAACTTGATACAAGAAGGAAAAAAACTGGGCCTCAATTTGAGGTTCAAAGCCTTAGTCACTCAATGGAAATTCTAGATAGCTTTGTTCTGTCCTCAGGGCTTTTCATATTATGCTTTAAAGGAGACACAGAAAGTGAGGAAGCTCCTACCTGCCATGGTTCAATGACTGACAGAGGAGCTAGACAATCTCACTAAGAACTGCATGAGATTGGAAATATGATGATTTGAAACAGAGGAGCCCTCGACAGCATACTGGCATCTTGAGGTTGTCAATATGCCATTTGAGAGGAAAAATTGTTGTACCTTCATCTCTACAAAATTTATGAGACCTTTAAAATTACTAAGAAGATCTGAAAAACCAGTGAAGAAATTATGCAATTAATTGATTTGGCTAATACCTCCAAATCTGGTTCTGTAGACTCTTCAGAATGAAGATAGGATCTGTTTTCTTTGTTTAATTTAGGTACTCTCGGATTTAGGCTTAGAAGTCTATAAACTCTGATTATAATTATGCTCCTCATATTTGTCTGAATGGCACAGTTCAAATGTGTGATCTCCAACATCTTATCCTGAAACGGAGAAGGACCCTATGGTCTATGCCCCCGCCATGTCCTCTGCCTGCCTTTTTTTGTCTAGGAAAAACCTTAGCCAAAGAATAAGTTTAATCAGAGAAGTGAGAAAATGCAGAAACAAAGGAAAACAGTCACAGGAGACCAAATAATAATAGTTTAGTCAGTAAACATAGTCAAGGACTTTAGTTCCTCCTCAAGGGCTATAGATAATATTCTGAGCCATATCCTGTGGGCTGTCTTGTAGATACTGAAACCCCCAGCAGGTGGAAGAAGTTAACTACATGATGGCCAGACTGTAGCCATGATTTAAGCTGCCACAACTCCGAGAACGGGCCTCAAGGAAATGGGAACAAACCGACCCTGGAACTGAAGATTAACTGTACTTGAAACAATCAAGGTGACGCTGGTCAGACCATCGCATGACCAATTTCAAGACGACTGTCAGAGCTGACTGTGCTGTTTCTGCATGGAGCCCCCTCCCTTCAGCAATAAAAGCTCTTGCCCACTGGTTTTAGGAGGGGAGTCGGCCTTTGGACAGGCATCCGCCCTCCCCACCCCGTTGCCAGCAACCAAAATAAAGCAAACTTTCCTGTCCACCAAACTTGCCTCCTTATTGGCTTTTGAGCAGCGAGCAGCCAGACCCCAATTTTGGTTACAATACCCTACTCTGCAGTCACCGTCCTATCAAGTGATCCCCCAAAATGATCATATTACAAAAAGAACAAGAAAACCTGATATGTGTAGCAGTTGAAATAACACCACCAGCAACTTGCTATGAAATCATGACTTTACAAAATGTGGTATAGATCTAGACTGATTTTTTCCCCAGATAACAATGATCTATCTGTCCTCCAGCCTGAGAGGAAGAATGACAGCAAATAAGAGCTGAGAATTGAAGGCATCTGTGTCACTATGACAGCAGAGACTGTAGATCACCTGTTAACCTGACTTAGTTCCAAGAAATTTTGCCGAGAGAAAAATAAAGCTGTAAACCAATAAATAACTTCACTCTTTGCTTCCTACGTACTTGCCCCAGTCCCCAGCTAATGCTTGTTCTAGCTTTAGGTCAGCACATCTCCACTATGATAGCTTATCATAGGGGCGGTGAGGGGCGTGCCCCTCTACTAGTTTCCCTAGTAAGGGATGAGCCAACCTGATGTCAATTTCCACTAAAACAGGTAACCATCCCTCTCCCGGGAGTGAAGACTGCTGCCATGTCTTGTTCGCCATCCACACACGGTGAGGTGTTGCTCCAGGACCTTGCTTCAGACAAGTAAGCTGCCCCTATCCATTAAACCATTGATGTCTCTGTTGCTGACTCCGGGCTTTTTCTTCAGTCTTGAAGCTGGGCAAGTACAGGGCTTGCAGCGAGGTGCAGCCCAACAATTGCCGGAGCCAGCCGGGATACTGAGGAAACTCCCGTGAGCGCCGAGATGTCGGGAAATACGTGTTGCAGGAAAACGGGGTGTGAGAGAATGGTCACATCCCAGGTCCCGGGTGAGTCCCTGGGACAGCCCACCAAGTGAGGGTCCTTGGCTTCGGGCAGGAAAGAATTCAAGAGTGAGCCATAGTAAAGTGAAAGCAGGTTTATTTAGAAAGACACATTATCCATAGGCAGAATGCAGTCTGTCTCAGAAGGTGAGAGCGGCCCTGGGCCTTGGGAGTTTAGTTTTTATGGGCTGGGCAATCTTATACGCTAATGGATAGGAGGAATATTCTAACTATTTTGGAGAAGGGGAAGGGATTTCCAGGAATTGGGCTGGCCTCGGAGCTGTCATGGTGCTCGTGGGTGTGTCATTTAGTATGCTAATATATTACAGTGAGTTTATAAGGAGGCTCAAGGTCTTCTGGAAGTCATATCTTCTGCCACCTTGAGCCTAATGAGTTCTAACCAGTTTTTGTCATATCCTGTTATTCTTAATGGCTGTGTCATTCTTTTAATGTTTGTGCCCTGCCCCCCAAGGTGGGTACAAGCCCACCTTGAAATTCCTGTCTGAGAAGGACAGGGAATGGAAAATTGCGGGGGCCATGCACTAGCCCGTCGCCTGAAAGGTGCGGGGGTAATCCCAAAAGTGGCTGTCCACTAGTATGTAGGGCCCAGTGGTGGCTGTCCTCGAGGAATGGGGCTTGCAAGAGAGTACAGAGAACTCATAGACACCCATAAGGCTGTTGCGGAGATACTGGACACCATTACAGTGGGAAAAAGGAAGTTAGACAATAAGGTGATGGCTATGGCTGTGGGCTGGCTATTGCTTTCTATGTTAAGAAAGGCCACAGATGCTGAGCTAATAGCTGAGGTGAAGGTTAGGCGCCCCAGCACTGGGATGACATTGTGTTAACTGGCCAGGAAATGTTAAAGATGGCCTCTGTGACTAGCCACCCAGCCCTGTGACAGTGCTTATATGGGGCCATCAATGAGGATGAAGTGATTTCCCTGCTCTCCTGGATAATGGCCACCTGTCGTGTCACCTGGCCTAACAAAGGGGATGTACCTACTACTCCTCTCTCTTGGTAAACCATGGGAGAACTACAGGGTGTATGAAGAGAGCTAGGCATGAAACACGCTGTGTATACTCAGCCGTATCTGGGCACATACAATGAATTATTTATAGCAGGAATGAAGGACACGATACTACAGTACACTCCTGGAGGATGGTTTGGGGCTTTAGTTTCCATCCTCAGTCCCTTAGTAGGTCATTCAGTTGCTCAGGCTGCATAAGTCATAGTAGACTTGGGAGAAACATAAGAAATACGGTGCTGGGGCGATCAGAGCTCTGTTCTATCTTGTAGTTCACCTAGGGTATATTTTGCAAAACTGTAGACCTTCAGGTATGCCCTCATAAATGAAAGAAAATGATATTTTTATTGTAAGGCTATTTGGCTTCAGTACTCCTTGAGACCTGGAGAACAATGCCTCTAATGGCTCCACTGTTGTATCAAAGTGAACCTTTTGTAATTGGTTTGGCTTTTATCTGGAGTGTGTGCAAGAGTACCTTGAGTTCAAATCCTATTCTCTCTCCCTGGTTTTGACCTTCATTAGGGAGTTCTAGTAACTTGAATGCTGATTCATGTTCCTCTGAAAGTGAGGCATGTGAATGTGAGTGAATGATATGTATTATTGTCTAATACTGTTATTTGTTTAAACCGAATTGGTTATTTAGAAACTGAAAAAAAAAAAACAAAACCCTGAAGATGTCCAAGATGGGACTCTTTTGACATTCTAAAACTGTTTTTTGTATATGTTGTTGAGGAAGTTAGCTTTCTAGAAGGAATTGTTATTTCTCTTCCTGTGCCTTTGAGATGTAAATGGTCTATCTGGGAATCTCAGGAACTTGCATCTAATTCCTGAGCTTGAAGGAAAAAACAGAAAAGAGAGAGCTGCCTTTTTAAAATCTAGCAGGAAAACTGTGAGATCTCTGTGTCTATATGGATATATGTGCGTATATGTGTACCTTGTAAATATGGCATGCCTCTGCCTCCAGATGGCTTGCCAAGACTGGTTTGTGATGAGCTCTTTAGAGTCATCAGTGTTAAATATAATAATTCTGTTGTATTTTGGTTTATTAAGGGCAAGTAAGACCTTATTATATCTGTTGCAAATTTTTAGCAAGTAAAGTGACTTGATATGATGAAACTTTAAGTGACTGTAAATAAGAGCTTTTGGGTAAACTCTATACAAATAATTATCTTTTGGGAATGTCTATCTATAATAGTTGCTCCAGATTTTGTTAACTTGAAACTGAACCAAGTTAAATGAAGAGAATTCATTGACTATCTGGGTCATTTCAAATAGGATAAAATATTGGAACATTAATTGCTGGGTAGGTCTAAGTTTACCTACCTTTGCCTTCTCAAGAGAGGAAGATGAAAACATAAGTGTCCCAATCAGGAAATGCTGTTATGACAAACAGTTCACAATTACTTACTTCTTGGGTTTTGCCAGAGATTAAGGTTTTTAAGGGTTAATATTATAATCAGTCATAAAACTGGTTATTGTAAACAAGTTTCTTTATCGATTACATTGTAATCAGTTATTTAACTGTGCCTTTTAAAGTCTGTTGTCATTCAAGAAAAAGAAATAAAAGGTATCCAAATTAGAAGGGAAGAGGTAAAATAGGCAGATGGCATGATACTGTATATAGAAAACCCTAAAGACTCCACACAAAAATTACTAGAACTGATAAACAAATTCTTCAGGGTAGCAGGATACAAGATTAACATATAAAACTCAGTTGCATTTCTTTACACTAACAATGAAATATCAGAAAGGGAAAGTAAAAAACAATCCCTTTTAAAATCGCATTAAAAAAAAAAATACTTGGGAATAAACCTGACCAAGGGGGTGAAAGGCCTATATGCTGAGAACTATAAAACATTGATAAAAGAAATGGAAGATGATTCAAAGAAATGGAAAGATATTCCATGCTCTTGGACTGGAAGGATTAATATTGATAAAATGTCCATTCTACCCAAAGCAGTCTACAGATTTAATGGGATCCCTATCAAATTACCCATGACATTTTTCACAGAACTAGAACAAATAATCCTCAAATTTATATGGAACCATAAAAGACCCAGAATTGCCAAACCCATACTGAGGAAAAAGAACAAAGCTGGAGGCATAACTCTCCCAGACTTCAAACAATTCTACAAAGCTACAGTAATCAAAACAGTATGATACTGGCACAAAAACAGACATATGGATCAGTGGAACAGAATACAGAGCCCAGAAATAAACCCACACGCCTGTAGTCAATTAATCTTCAACAAAGGAGGCAAGAATATAAATGGAGAAAAGACAGTCTCTTCAGTGAGTGGTATTGGGAATGCTAGACAGCCACATGTAGATCAGTGAAGTCACAACATTCCCTCACACCCTATACAAAAATAAACTCAAAATGGCTTAAAGACGTAAATATAAGACATGATACCATAAAACTCCTAGAAGAGAACATAGGCAAAACGTTCTCTGACATAAATCATAGCAATGTTTTCTTAGGTCAGTCTCTCAAGGCAAGAGAAATAAAGGCAAAAATAAACAAATGGGACCTAATCAAACTTATAAGCTTTTCCACAGCAAAGGAAACCATAAACAAACAATAAAAAGATAACCGATGGATTGGGAGAAAATATTTGAAAACAATGTGACCCACAAGGGATTAATTTCTGAAATATGCAAACAGCTCATACAACTCAATAACAAAAAAACCAAACAACCCAATCAAAAAATGGGCAGAAGACCAAAATAGACATTTCTCCAAAGAAGACACACAGATGGCCAAAAAGCATATGAAAAGATGCTCAACTTCGCTAATTATTAGAGAAATGCAAATCAAAGCTACAATGAGGTACCACCTTACACAAGTCAGAATGGCCATCATTAAAAAGTCTACAAATAGTAAATGCTAGAGAGGGTGTGGAGGAAAGGGAACCCTCCTACATTGTTAGTGGGAATGTAGATTGGTGCAGCCACTATGGAAAACAGTATAGAGGTTCCTAAAAAAACTAAAAGTAGAGTCACCATATGATGACCCAGCTCTATTCCTGGGCATATATCCAGAGAATACTCTAATTAGACATAGAGAATGGACTTGAGGACACAGGGAGGGAGAAGGGTAAGGTGGGATGAAGTGAGAGAGTGACATGAACATATACACACTATCAAATATAAAATAAATAGCTAGTGGGAAGCAGCCACATAGCACAGGGAGATCAGCTCTGTGCTTTGTGACCACCTAGAGGGGTGGGATAGGGAGGGTGGGAGGGAGATGCAAGAGGGATGAGATATGGGGATGTATGTATATGTATAGCTGATTCACTTTGTTATAAAGCAGAAACTAACACACCATTGTGAAGCAATTATACTCCAGTAAAGATATTAAAATAAATAAATTTATTTATTTTTTTAAAAAGATACATGCACCCCCGTGTTCATAGCAGTGCTATTTACAATAGCCAAGACATGGAAGCAACCTAAGTGTCCATCAACAGATGAATGGATAAAGAAGATGTGGTACATATATACAATGGAATATTACACAGCCATAAAAAAGAATGAAATAATGCCATTTGCAGCAACATGGATGGACCTAGAGATTATCATGCTAAGTGAAGTAAGCCAGAAAGAGAAAGACAAATATCATATGATATCACTTATATGTGGAATCTAAAATATGATACAAATGAACTTATTTACAAAACAGAAATAGACACACAGACATAGAAAACCAACTATGGTTACCAATGGGAAATGGAGACAGAGGGATAAAGTAGGAGTTTGGGATTAGCAGATACAAACTACTATATATAAAATAGATAAACAACAAGGACCTACTGTATAGCACAGGGAACTATATTAAATATCTTGTGATATACCATAATGGAAAAGAATATGAAAAAGAATACATACATATATATATATATATATATGAATCACTTTGCTGTAAACCAGAAACTAACAACCTTGCAAATCACCTGTATTTCAATAAAAAATAAACAAATAAAGTCTTTTGTCATTTATAGACAGTTATTGTTGTCCTCTGATGCTTTTGTAAAAGTGCTTCATCTTCAAGAAGATTCATAGCAAGGACCTTTTGACAACTACAGGTCTCTGATAAATTTCAGATCATACCACAGAACTGGGTAAGAAATGAAAGAATCCTAGTGGAAAACCTAATGGCTTCATTAAAAGTCAACAAAAGGGTTGTTTACTGAGTGAACTGGTGAATATAGTTATAATTTTTATGGGTTTTGTCTAGAATATTATTTGTTTTGATCTGTGTTTTCCAGATATAGGGAAGCCCTTCTCAAGTTAGTTATGACTTAAGAGCAATTTGGTAAACTATACTGTGGGTAGAATTGAAATATTTTTCTTTTCTCTCTGCCTGGTCTTCTCACTAATCTAGGGTGTCTTTGATGAATTTTTTTAGGGACATTTAGCTGGTAAATGGCAGAGCGAAGATTTTTAACTCAAGGTGAAATTCAAAGTCCAGAGGCCTTCCATGATTTCATACTCTACTCCTCTCTGACCACATTCTCTTACAACTCTCTTGCTCATTGTCCTGCAGTTTTACTGGCCTTCTAGTTGCTCCTCAAACATCCCAAGCAAGCTCCTGACTTAGGATTTTACAGTTGCTCTTGCCTCAGCCTAGTACCTTCTTCCTCAGAATCCTGCAGGGTTTGCTCCCTCCACTCTGAAGTTCTCTGCTCAAATGTTACCTCAGCATAGAGGCCATCTCTAACCATTCTATTAAAAAAATGGCACTTTCCTGCTGTTATTCTCTATATACTAAACATGTTTTATTTTTACTCATAGCATTAACTACCGCTGGACATATTATACAACTGTCTGTCTACTTATTTATTATCTTTCTCCTTCCATTAGAATATGGCACCATGAGAGCAAGGCTTTTGTCTGCTGGTCATTTCTGTGTCCCCCATATCTAGAACTGTGCTTGGTACACAACAGATAACAATAAACATGAGTAGATGAATGATGCAGTTAAGCCTATTTTGCACAATAATTCTCATTTCTGTTGTGTATTTTTATAAACAGTATTTCTGACAATTCATTTTTAAAAGTGTCAGAGCAGAAAGAAATTTACTATTACAATAATAATTGTCCCCATTTATTTCATAATAGTTCCCATTACTTCTTCCATAAACACTCCATTCTGTAAAAAAAAATATAACAAAGAATATGTTTATTAAACTTTGAACAAATGGGGCATTTTTCATCTGACTAATAACATTTGTTTACCTAAATAAAAACGTTATGATCTAGCCACAACAATCATCATATAATGAATTAGCAACCATTCACTTACTAACAGAGTTACAGAATCTTTTTCTTTTTTTCCATCTCTCTTTCAGGACGAAAATAGAGAGAAGTTATTTTCTAATTATTTTAAAGAGTCTGAGATTGTGACTTTTACTGGCCTGAAATTTACCCTATTTTCTAGCTAACAAGTTTGCCTGCCAGTTTCATAGATGCTGACATAATACACAAGATTACTGTTCAGAGACAAATAATTTTATTACTACAGAAATGGCAGTAATGAAAGCAACAGCATTTGAGCCAGTTCTCTGATCCTGGGTTCCCAAAGAGGGATGTGAAAGGGGCCATGTGATGTCTACCCATCCAGTGCATTGCACTACAGAAGAGAAACCCTAAGCTTAGGGACCTTGACTCTTTGATAATGGGCAGTAAGTGAGCCTGACTTTTGTTCAGAAGGAGATATTACTATAGTGGACAATAAACAAACCTGTCCTTTGCTCCAAGAAGAAAACACTACTTCCATCTTGCAAAGCTGTTTACTATACATACATTCTTGAAAAGATAGTCTAGAAAAATAGCAGTTAATGTCTGCTCACAAGATGTACAGAAATGTGAAAGACCTGTGGAGAACTGTCTCTCCACAGGCACAATTTGGCGTTAGCTCCAATACAGCAATAAAGTTGTTAATGCACCTTTAGAGCTCTTCACCGAAGTGCTTCCCTTTTCCAACATGCCTCCATTGACACCATTTGCCTTTTTCCTAATTATATTTTAGAAATCAGATTATAAATTGCCTCCTCTGGGGAACCTCCCCTGTCTCTTGAGGTTGAAATAGGTGCGCCTTGCTCCCACAGAATTCTACACGTCCCCTAATTTCTATATCACACCTCATTCTGTATATTAATGGCCCATTGAATTGTCTTTTACCCCCTTAAGCCATAAGCTTCTTGAGGGCAAGAGCTGTGATTTATTAATCAGTGTGCTCCTAGAAACTTAAATCAGGATTTGACCCATTGTTAATACTCACTAAATATATCATCTTGAGAGTTTGGGATAGTTAAGAGATTTTCATAAAATACAGAATTTTTGAACTCTTTATTAACATTAGGCATTGTGCAGCTGTTTCCTGAGATGCGTCTTCATGAAGAGGTGACATTTTAGTTAATTCAGGAAAAAAGAAAAGTAAAATTTTCAATTGCAAAGAATTAAACCTGATGAAAATTTGATGCCACTAAAATTAATTATTCATGTTAGCTTAAGAAAATGTATTTTAATAGTCTGTCACAATGCTCCATTAGTTAGATGGAAATCTTTGACGGGCAGTTGCAGATTTTGAGATCTTGTACCTTTCAACACTAGATAAAATTCTGTGATTATTTTCAAATTACAGAATGATCTGTTCTTAAACCAACAGTCTAGGGCAGTCTTACATTTTCTAGGAAGTATAAAAAGAAAAGAAAATTTGTCTCATATGCTTTGATAGTTTTAGTTATCTCTAGGCAATTATTCTTTCTTTTTTTTTTCTGGTTTCTTGTCTGCAGATAGAAATCTGAGAGTGTCCGCCCTATGGAATTAAGCGTGTTGTATTAAAGACAAGTACTTTGCATACTAAGTAAGCACTGTAGGAGATATAATTTTCATAATAAAAGCATTCTCAAAACTTACAGCACATTTTATTTTCTTTATTTTTTAAAACTGAAGCTACCATAACAACAAAGTAACCTGATGGATCCTGTAGCCCATTATTTCAATTAGGTTTATATTTTTCCTAAGAAAACAGATTATTTTGTTCTCCTTCAAGAATTTGTAATGTACTGGGCAAAATCAGCTGTAAAATCAGTTACAATGAAAATATACAATTGGAACAATGCATCTTTTAGAAATAACATCTGCCAGAAATTTCAAAATCCTACAGAGTATTGAAATTATTCGTTCCTCTACTTAATCCCCAGGCATCTTGAATTTCAATACTTTTAAATAATTTCTCTGACAATGCCAAATAGAACTAAGGGTGAAATGGCAACAATTAGCTATGAATTGGCATTTTGAATGACAATGCAAAACTCAGCATTAGTTGGGATTTGGCCAAAAGATCATAGGGTAGAGAAATGACATTCTTTCCTTATTAATTAGGTAGTTCTAATACTGTACACTATTTCAGAAATTTGAATAATTATTTTTATTAAAAATGTTAATGCAGGTGCTGGTTTTCAAAGAGTTTCCCCACCAATATTGCTTCCAGGGCATGATCGTTCTAAAATCCCACAGTGCTAAAAATTACATTTAAAGAGTTTAAAATATAATAGATTTTAGCCCACTCATTTGCATTCCCAACAAAAGATAACGTGAAGGTCATTCAATGTGAAAGTGACTATACTACCCAAAGCAATCTACAGATTCAATGCAATCCCTATCAAATTACCAGTGGCATTTTTTACAGAACTAGAACAAAAAATCTTAAAATTTGTATGGAGACACAAAAGACCCCGAATAGCTAAAGCAGTGTTGAGGGAAAAAACGGAGCTGGAGGAATCAGACTCCCTGACTTCAGGCTATACTACAAGCTACAGTAATCAAGACAATATGGTACTGGCACAAAAACAGAAATATAAATCAATGGAACAGGTTAGAAAGCCCAGAGATAAACCCACACACCTATGGTCAACTAATCTATAACAAAGGAGGCAAGGATATACAATAAGTGGTGCTGGGAGAACTGGACAGCTACATGTAAAAGAATGAAATTAGAACACTCCCTAACACCATACACAAAAATAAACTCAAAATGGATTAAAGACTTAAATGTAAGACCAGACACTATAAAACTCTTAGAGGAAAACATAGGAAGAACACTCTTTGACATAAATCACAAGAAGATATTTTTTGATCCACCTCCTAGAGAAATGGAAATAAAAACAAAAATAAACAAATGGGACCTAATGAAACTTAAAAACTTTTGCAAAGCAAAGGAAACTACAAACAAGATGAAAAGACAACCCTCAGAATGGGAGAAAATATTTGCAAACGAATCAACGGACAAAGGATTAATCTCCAAAATATATAAACAGCTCATGCAGCTCAATATTAAACAAACAAACAACCCAATCCAAAAATGGGCAGAAGACCTAAATAGACATTTCTCCAAAGGAGACATACAGATGGCCAAGAAGCACATGAAAAGCAGCTCAACATCACTAACTATTAGAGAAATGCAAATCAAAACTACAGTGAGGTATCACCTCACACCAGTCAGAATGGGCATCATCAGAAAATCTACAAACAACAAATGCTGGAGAGGGCGTGGAGAAAAGGGAACCCTCTTACACTGTTGGTGGGAATGTAAATTGATACGGCCACTATGGAGAACAGTATGGAGGTTCCTTCAAAAACTAAAAATAGAATTACCATATGACCCAGCAATCCCACTACTGGGCATATACCCAGAGAAAACCATAATTCAAAAAGACACATGCACCCCAATGTTCATTGCAGCACTATTTACAATAGCCTGGACATGGAAGCAACCTAAATGCCCTTCGACAGATGAATGGATAAAGATATGGTACATGTATACAATGGAATATTACTCAGCCATAAAAAGGAACAAAATTGGGTCATTTGTAGAGACGTGGATGGATCTAAAGACTCATACAGAGTGAAGTAAGTCAGAAAGAGAAAAACAAATATCGTATATTAACGCATATATGTGGAACCTAGAAAAATGGTACAGATGAACCAGTTTGCAGGGCAGAAATAGAGACACAGATGTAGAGAACAAATGTATGGACACCAAGGAGGGAAAGCGGCAGGGGGTGGGGGTGGTGTAATGAACTGGGAGATTCGGATTGACATGTATACACTAATATGTATAAAATGGATAACTAATAAGAACCTGCTGTGTAAAAAATAAAATAAAATTCAAAAAAAGAAAAGGAATATTGAGAAAAATATTTTATGCATTTGTGTAACTCTCATTTATCTGGTTAAATACGTTGGTTTCTGCATCGTTTTTGCTGAATACACTCGTTCTATGCCCAGGATTTTTGGAATTGGTTCCCTTCATAATCCTTTTTGAGAATGTATATATCAAATATAGTTTAAAACAGCAACAATAATGAACCCCAAGGGAAAAAACTAAATTGAGCCCAATTTACTACCTTTCCACATCTAATTAGAATCACTAAGACACACTAAGAGTTTCTTATCATGTTAACAGTTATCAGTCTAAAGGAGAAACCATTAGAATATGAGTAAGGAGTTAATATAAACAATTCTAATTTACTGAATTTCATTTGTTTATAAATATGAGACTTCATATGGCTAGATAAATATTAATAGTTAAATCAGTGACTATTACACATAGATATGATTTAAAATCTGATGGCTAAGCAGAAATACAAAGTGTGCAAGCAGCATCGAAGCTAACCTTTCAACTCTGAGCAGAATACATTGTTCTAAGTTTCTGTCTCACAGTAGAGTTTATGTAAAGCTGTTACTGGAAAGTAGTCATTGGGTAACAGTCAATGATACACTGTGTGCCAGGCACTGTATTTTATAGACATAATTAATCCTCGCAGAAACACTGAAAGTAATAGTACCATCAGCATTTTACAAGGTGATGAAACTGAATCTCTCAGAGAGACAGGGGCATGACTAAGGATGCACAGAGAGTGGAATTCTGAGCAGTGATTCTGACCCAGCCCTGACTGACCCCATGGCCTGGACTCTGAGCCACATGTTACAACCCATTGGTTTAGTTTTCTCTTTACATTTGTTTTTGGTTGGCGTTTTAATTGTATGGCAATCTAGTCCTAAGATGGCTACTATGCTCAGAGCTTGACATTTAGCAGCTTTGAGGTGTCCTAAGATACATTGGTCATATGATCTGAGACAGCACTGGGAAAGGGACAAGAGGGAGAAAGGTTGTTTACACCCCCTCCCATTTAGGGTTGTCAGGTTTAGCAAATAAGAATACAGGAAACCCAGTTACATTTGCATTTCAGATAAACAACAAATAATTCTTTAGTCTAAGTATGTTCCAGGCAATATTTGAAATCCAAATTTTATCTGAAATTCAAATTAAACTGAGTGTCGTATATTTGACCTGGCAACCTATTCCCATCTACCCCAAACACAGCTGTGAATAGTAACTATAGCTCAAATTCCAAATGAGACTTTTGAAAATACATTAGTATTAATTTTTTAAAACCATAATAGGAGATATCAGGGTTGAGGAGCCCAAAATCTATATAGAAAAATATTGTTAAATGGAAAAAGTTTATGAGTAAACATATAAAAGACATGAACTCATTTTACATGTACTAAAACAAAAGTACAAAAATACATTTTAAAAAGTACAAAAAATAAACTAAGAAAATAGCAATAGGATGTTAAATATCTTGACTTTGTAACAATACGTATTAGAAAGTTGCTTTCCATTCATGTTTGTTCTCGAGATTTTTATGAGAGAAAGAGGACAGATGCTATTATAATAGTATTTATAAGAGACAAGAATCATATAAACTAGTTTCACAAAGTACATTTCTGGGTTTGTGGCTTTAGCAGGCTTCTAACTATTGGCTTTTCTTAAGTTAATATATGGTGGTTTGACTTATTCAGAAAGCATCCCTACATTCCACGCTTTCACTCATTGCTTTATTTTTGAGAAAACATGAAATTTGAGCTAAGTACCTTTTCTAAAGGTCTTTTTATCCTCTTTATGAAGTTGTAGCAAAATAAACATCTCTTCTGTAGGTTTATCCCTAGAATATGATTACACACATGCTCAAGACACAAACTTTTTGTACTAAATCTTTTTTTCAGTTGATTTCAAAGAAAGTCCTTTCTTTCTTTCATAATAGTCTCCAAAACCACATCTGGCTTCTTTTGTAAAGCTGCAGTCCACTTATTCTTTAATCTGAAATACTCTGTGACTGTATTTTTTTTAGAAGCTGAGTTTCCTGGCAATTACCAGCATTCTGCACACTTTAGGAGAGGAAGAGAGTTGTTTTTTTCCTTTTTTTCTTTTTTTTTTTTTTTTTAATGTTTTTACCACAATGAGTCACCTCCTACTTGGTGTCCAAGAAAACATTATCTGGACCCATGATACTTCCTATCTACCACCATTAACCACAAGCGATGGAACTTCATTTTCATTACTAATTATTCATTTAATGTCCAACAGCATATATACTCCACAGGCACTAATTATTCATTGAGATTTGCAGTCCATTCACTCCTCTTCAATTCCATTATCTGTTACCTCATTCTCCCTTTCATTCCTTACTAAGCTTATGTTCCTTGATCATGATTATAATCTCTTCTTGAAGGCATCCTCCACTCCTCATCCTTCCCTCCCACTGACATACACATCTGGCAAAACTCCAAGTTTGATTGAGCCCAGGTATCTGCCTTCTCCAAACCTGCAGTCAAGAAGCTGAATGTTGCTGACAAAGGTACATACCTGGGCTGAATGGTTTCACTTTAAATTCATGATCCTAAACCTCAAATAAACATACAACTGCCTAGTCATCCTACTCTTTTTTCCTAGTAAATTTGCTTCCCCATTCTGAAAATGGCAATTGTGTCCTTTACCCTTTCTCCTCAGATCTCATACATTACATTATTGCCCCACTTTCAACCAACAGACTCACTTCATACCTCTTTCATAGCCTTCAAATGAGAACTCCCCCATCTTCCCACTCTTCAACCTGCCAGCCTACTGCAGCAACACTTACAACATAAGCAGTACTTACATTGACTTCCTTTTCTTTGTTACAAAAGTCCATCCTTTTACCAAAGGCCAATTCTTCACCCTAGACTTTCAACCATACGACCTCTAACGTTCTCATGTATTTGCTTCTGAGCTTATCTTCTCTCCTTCTTATTGCTCTCTACACTAATCGTTGCCTTCAACATACATGCTGTACTATCGCCTGTCTTCAAACAAACATTCCTTGATATACATCCACTTACAGCTACCACCTCACTTTTTAGATCCATTGCCATAAAAAGAAGTCTGAAAAAATATTTACATTCACCATTTCCACTTCCTTACTGTCTGCTCCTTCTTAACCCCCTTTCAGTCAAGCTTTAAATTGCAAGGTCACAACAAACTTCCATGTTGTAACTTTAAAGGACACCTTTCAACATATACCTATCTTACACAATTTGAGAATATCTGGCTTAATTGATCACTGGTCCTCCTTGAAAATTTTCTTTGTTTCTGTATTAGTCTCTTTTGGCTGCATTATACTATATAAATTGTGTTGCAGAATTATACTGACTTAAGAAAATGAATAACTATTTCTGATTCTAGTTACATGCCAGCTTCTGTTCTTTGCAAGCCAGAGCTCTGCTCCAAGTTTTACTTTGAGTTCGTATCTGCTACATGTGTCTTCTCACTCTGGGACCCAGATCAAATGGGCAGCTTCTCTCTGGGACATACCCTTCCCTTGGCAGAGGAGTCAAGAACAAAAGACCTGGTAGAAACTTGCATTGCCTCTAAATCTTCTCCTCGGACATGGTGTACATCATGTCTATTCACATTTCATTTGCCCATACAAGTCATATGACCGAGTCCAAAGTAGTGCAGTGTGAAAGTATCCTTCTCTAAGACTTGTATGGCAACAGGCAGGGTTGACTAATCTTCTTAGAAGACAGAGAGTGGATAGCTAGGCACAATGATACCATCTACTAGTTTCTGAGATACCACACTCTTCAGATTTTGCTCCCATTTCATCGACTCCCTTCTCTTAGTCTCTTTTCAGTTCCTCATCCTCTTCCTGTTTAATGTTGAAGAATTCCTAAGATTATTTCTGGGCAAACTTTTCTTCTATATATATACTATCTTCGTACTTTATCTCTACCATTCCAATGGCATTTAAATATTAACTGTAATTTAATGACTCCCAAATGTACATTTCATCCCTGATCAACTGCTCCCTTAATATCTACAAAACAGAGCTTTTGATTCACACACACACATACACACACACAAATGCAGTATCCCTTATGCTTCCACATCTTACTAAATAGTTCCAGTTGTCTGAGACAAAAATGAAGGCTTTATCTTGATATATTTCTCTCATCTGTTACATCCAATCCATCAGCAATTTCCAAAGTTTTGCCTTTAATATATATTCAAAATTGTTTACTTCTCTTCATTTCTACTACCTCTACCTCATTTCATCTCCAAGGAACCAGGATCATGACAGGTTGGGGGCCATATTTTTTTAAAAAATAGACACAATCTCATTTCTCAAAGAGCTCTCAATTTAACAACATGGAACAACACATGCATTTTTTAAACTGTGAAAGATCACATAGTACATGCTAAATTTAAGGAAAGTACTTTAGTGCTAAGGAACACTAAAGAAAAAAATTAATTCTGGTTTTGGTAGTAAGAAATTAACCATGAGAAAAATATCTCATCATTTTCTTACAAGGATTGGTAGAATTTTATCAGCTACACTCTGATAATGGCTATATATGTGCTGGTGGAGAATATTTAGGGGAAAGTAATATTAAAACAAAGGCTGGTAGAGAGAAGAAAAAATAAGCTAGATAACTGGTTGGAAGAAGATGAGCAATTCTGAAAACCTGAACTCGGGTACTGAATGTGGAGACTGAGAAGACAGAAATTCTGTAGATAGGTGTTTACCTCTTTTGAACAACTCAGTTTTAATGATGAGAGGAGATAAATGCCTTTACAGCAAGATATAATAAGAGAGAAATCCCTCAAGATATTTATAAATCTTGGTGGTTTCCTCTATACTTAAATTTTATAATGTATTTCAACATCAGAATAAAACAATTAAAAAGTTATAGACCTACTGCTATTATAAAAATATTTTATTCCCTGTATACATTTTTAGAGTGTACCAAAAATTTCAGAAAATGGAAGAATATCACTAGATATCACAGCTATTTACTAATTTAAGCAATACCTGAGTCTCTAAAACTCAGGTTTGTTTCAAGTTGAAGATTAATGAAAACATTATTGAACTAACATCTGAATATGAAATGTACCTTCACCCAAGCTATAAATTCAGAACTCAGATTATGACTGCCCTATCAGCCCAAAGCCAAAGACTGTTGTAGGAATCTGAAAATAAAATTTAAGGTAGACAGACATCCAAGATATGACTTTTCATGCTTTTATATTTTTAGTATCAGCACTGAAGCTGAAATTTTCACTATTCTGTTGGATTTATCTTGGATGTACTTTAAGCATCAAGAATAAAATGACAAATCCCATCAGTTATTTCAAAACTTTAATCTATAAAATGCCCTGTGAGGTTCCACATATGTCCATAGAAAGATAGTAATGTGTTCTGATAAATATAGGTAACAGATTATTCCCTTTTGTCTTCTGCCAGTCCACTACACAGATGCATCCTTGGCCTCGAGGGGCATATGTGAGGTGACTGTTTATGTATGCCTAGAAATCCCTGTTTGGCAATCCATCCTCTACACCTCCTAGACTGAGAACAAGTTGGGTAACTGGAAGGAGGAAATCTGTGCTGAGATCAAAGTAAATATAAATAAATCCCACAAGAGTTCTTTTGATAAAATCCAGTTTTCTTTCCTAACTCTCCACTGCATTTCTGAAACTTTGCTTAAAAACTACCCATTTTGATGACAGAGCCATATGTTTTTGTTTGGGCTTTTAACATAAATGTTTATAGAGCCCTTACCATATGTTAAGGTATTGTGCTAAATGGTTTAAATGGATTATCTCACACTAATTTAAAAAGATATATGCACCCATATGTTCACTGCAGCATTATTTATAGTAGTCAAGATATGGAAATAATGTAAATATCCATCAGTGGATGAATGGATAAAGAAAATGTGATCCACACAGAAACACACACACACACAAACACACACACACACACACACGCTGGAGTACTATTCAGCCATAAACAAGAATGGAATTTGTAACAACATGCATGGACATTGAGGTCGTTATGCTAAGTGAAATAAGTCAGAGAAAGACAAATACTGTATGATCTCACTTATGTGTGGAATCTAAAAAACAAGACAGAAAAACAAAACAAAACAAAAACCAAGTTCATATATAGAGAACAGATTGGTGGTTGCCAGAGGCGAAGGGATGGGGTGAGTAAAATGCGTGAAGGGAGCCAAAAGATACAAACTTATAAAATAGATAAGTCATGAGGATGTAATGTAATAATGTTATACGTCAATTATACCACAATTTTTAGAAAAGACAGTTCATTCACAATGTAATTTAACAAAGACTATATAGTCATTCCATATTTTATTAACTATTTTATTCATATATTTAGACCCTATCTCATCCCACAAAGGAATTGAGTTGTTCAGACAATAATAATTATGAAATCCAAATACATTGTATTACATCTAGGTTTAAACATCTGGAGTGAGGAGAAACTCAGCATATACAGAGGCAGATCATTCCTTCAGCTAGGAATTTATTTAGATAGCTTTTTCTCATATATTGAGCCAAAATCTGTTTTCCTGTATCTTCTACTTCTTTATCCTAATTTGGGGGCCATTTTTTCTAGCAGCTGTATTGAGATTCACATACCATATGATTCACCCATTTAAAGCATACTATTCAGTCCTTTCAAGTATATTCACGGAGCTGTGCAGCCATCCCTACAATCCATCTTAGAATACTTTAATCATCACAAAAAGAAAACTTGTACCATTCAGCAATCACTCCCCATCTCTCTGTTCCAATATCCTGAGCCCAGGCAACCAGTAATCCATTTTCTGTCTCTGTAAATGACTTAGTCTGAACATTTAATAAATATGGAATTATACAATCTGTGGTCTTTTTTTTTTTTGGACTGGCTTATTTTCCTTAGCATAATGTTCTCAAGATATATCCAAATTATAGCATATATCAGTACTTCATTTATTTCTATTGCTGAATAATATTCCATTGTATGAATATACCACATTTATCCTTTAATCAGTTGATCAGTATTTGAATTGTTTCTACATTTTCGCTATTTTGAATAATGCTACTGTAAATATTGGTGTGTAAGTTTTTTTGTGGACATATATTCTCATTTCTCTTGGGTATATGCCTAGGAGTAGAATTTCTGGGTCATGTGTTAACTCTACATTTAACATTTTGAGTCACTGCCAAACTTTTGGTTTGTTATTTTTCTGAACATAGCTCTATGAGATATATATTTAAAATTATATAAAGTATACTTGTATAGTTTAAGGCATATTAATAAAACAGATACCTAATTTAATCAGTTGAAGAAATAGGACATTGACAACATCCTGGGAAGTCTGAAATTATGCCTTCCTCTATCATGTCCTTCCCCCTCCTGCCTGGAGATATCCAATGTTCTTATTTTAAAAAAAATAACCCTTGCTTTTAACAATGTAATTAGTTTCTGTTTTTTACTTTAATTGAAATAATATTGTACATACTATTAAATTAGTTCTCTTGCTTATCATTATATTTGTCAGATTCATTCATTCATTATTACATCTAACTGTACATCCAATTTCATCACTATATGACACCCATTCTATGGGTATACCACACTTTTTTAAATTCATTTTCCTGTTGATGAACATTTGTGTTGCTCTCAATTTGGAGTTATTTTTAAAACCTGTCAGTATAAAAATTTTTACAGTTATCTCCTGATACAAACATGCAGGAGATTCTCTAGGGAATATATTTGGAAAGGAATAACTAATTTTCATATCTTCAGCTTTTCTAGATAATGTCATACTATTTCCCAAAATATTTACCAAAAAAACCTATACTTCACATTCTTGCCCCACAATTTTTTTTTTAATTTCATGTCCTCCTCTGGTGAGTAATGATGTCTAGTTATGACTTTACTTTGTATTTTTTAAATAATAAATGAGATTGATCAGCTTTTTATTTGTCCATTGACCGCTTAGATTTCCTGTTGTGTGAAGTCTCTGTACAAGCCTCTTACCCATTCGTCTATTGAAATGTCTGGCTTTCCTCATTAGTTTGTAGGAATCTGTATACATTATGAATATGAGTATTTTATTGGTTATATACACTGCAACTTCTACTCAGTAATTGTCTTTATTCTTTTTATGTAAAGAAATTTTAATGTAGTGAGACTAATGGTTACGGGTTTCCACATCTAAACAAAGAAATATTTCTATATATCAAGTATTACATAAATATATTCATTGGATATTCTAAAATCTTAACTTTAGTCACCTGCATTTGACTTTTGTACAAATGCAGAAAATGGTATGAGCAACTGGTTATCATTTCTGTTCATTTCTTGACAAACATTCAATTACTCCACGACCATAAGTTGGAAAGGCCATCATTTTTTTTTCCTAACTGCAGTTAGGCACACCTCTGATATATATGCCTGGATCTGTTTCTGGACTCTGTTCTATTTCTTTGGTCTATGTATTTAAACTTGTTCCAATACAACACTTTATTTTATAGCTTTATAAGGAGACTTAATATCTGTTAGAGGAAGTTCACCAACAATCATATTTTTTCTTCAAGAAAGTCTTGCTTCTTTGCATTTCATGAAAACATTAGAATTAACTCCTCAAATTCAACAACAGCAGCAGCAACAAATCTATAGTGACCTCAGTGAGAATTGCATCAAATCCACAGATTAATTTGGGAAGAACTGATATCTTTACAATACTGTTTTCCAGTCCATGATCATAATATATCGGTTTATTTAAATATATAGTGACCTTCAAAAAATGTCATAATTTTATCCATAGAGAGCTTGCACACTTTTGTTAAACTTGTTCCTAAGTACTTGATATTTTTGTTGCTATTGTGATGTTATATTCAAAACTTATATTTTCTGTTTGTGGCTGATATAGCATTGTATAGTGATTTATTGTTGGGTATTAATTTTGTATCCAGAAAGTTTGCTGAATTTTTTCATTATTTGCGTAATTTATGTGTATAATGTCAAACAGAATTAGTATTATTTGGCATCCAGATTGCAGATCTCAAGAGAAAGCTTTCAATATCTCATGAAAAATTGGTATTTGGTAATAAAATTTCATGAGCCTTATTAAATGAACTAGAATGTTTCCTCCAATTCTAGCCTCTCCAAGAGTTTGCATAAGACAAGAATTTCTTCTTATTTAATCTGATAAAAGCCATCTGGGTCTGAGGTTTTCTTTGTCAAAAGAGCGTTAATCAACTCATTTTATGTTTATAGAACAATTCCTGTTTTCTCTTGCATTGACTCACTTTGAAAAGCTATATTTTCCTAGGAATTTGAACATTTTTTCCATATTTTCAAATTTATTGGCATAAATTTATCATAATACCATCTTTCTGTTTACTGTCTGTAGCACCTGTGCTTATGTTCCTTTTTGCATTCTTTATAGAGATTATTTATGCCTCCTCTCCTTTTTTCATGATCAAACTTACCAGAAGTTTGTCAATTTTATTGATCTTTTCTCTTCAAAACAGCCAACTTTTGGTTTGGTTGATACCTCCTCTTTTATATTTGTTTTCTAGATCATTAATCTCTGCTCTTATATTTATTATATTCTGTCATATAGTTTTGGGGCTTATTTTGCTCTACCTTTCTAACTTTTGGAGACATGTAGTTCACATTAACACTCAGCCTTGTTAGCTAAGGTAATATTTACAGCTCCAAATTTATAATTATTACATTAGCTATGTCCCCTTAGATTTTCTATTTAGTATTGTTTAATTAAATTTAAAATAGCCTCTAATTTCCTCTCATTTCTAATCAGAATTTCCACTTATGATTTTTTTCTTTGAACCATGAACTACTTAAAACCATGTTTCCTAATTTTCCATTTTATGGAGATTTTCTTGTTAACTTTAAAAAAATTACTTTCAATACTTAAATGCACTTTGGTGAGATAACATGTTGCACATCATTTCAGTCCTTTTAAATTTTTTGAAACTTTACTTAGGGAACAGTCGATTTTTAAGAATTTTCTCACATATGCTTTAAAAGTATGTATATTCTTGAGTTTCAGAGTCTACTAGGTCAACAATATGCTAATCATATTGCTCATATCATACTTATTGTTTGGTCTGTTTGTTCTATCAACTAATGAGAGATGTCTGCTAAAATCTACTACCATGACTGGAGATATATGTATTTATTGTGGTAGTTCTAAAAATTATTCCTTCATATATTTTGTATATATGCCTATATGGGTACTTGATGCCCATATATGTATAATTTTTATAACTTCCTTGAGAATTGAATTTTTTACCTCTATGAAGTGGCTGGCTCTATTGCTAGCAATCCTGTTATACACAGTCAGTTTCATCTGATAGTAATAGAGCGGCACCTGTTTGCTTTTGGTTACTATCGGCATGGTAAACTATTCATGGTTGGAGGATTATTTTGTTGTTGCTGTCTTTACTCCCCAAGTGATGAGAATTTTTACTACAACTCAATTCAAAATTCCACATGTGACCATAATTTCTGAAGGACTTGTTTTTCTTTTCTCCTGCACTGCTAAGTGGCAGAGAAACTTTTTTTGTAAGATCTGGGGATGAGAGTGTGGGTAGAGGCAGCTTTAGCTCCTTGTTCACACTTGCCCTGAAGCTGTAGGCCTTTGGGGCCTCAGAATTCCTGCATTAATCCACACACCGCCCCTACCCCACCCCACCATGTTTTATAGTATCCTCAGCTTTGACTCCACACATAGTTCCTCACAAGGTCATCAGATCTGAAACTAAAGATAGCCTAGCCCAGGAAAAGCCCTCAGGGAAAAATCACCTTCGGCGCAGCCTATCTTTCAAAGTTCTTGGGATCTTAATTTGCCACTCAACACATTTGTTATTCCTCTAAAAACTTTATAATTATTCTTTCTATATCTTAACCGGAAAGACTGTATATTATAATAGCTAAGAATGCAAATGCTAAAGTCAAAGTGACCTGATAAAACCCAGTCTCAACTGTCACAGTAGGGAAATTTTACTGCACCCATATGTCTGAAGGTCAGTTTATTCAGTGGTTCAAGGACATTGTCAATGATTGGGGTCTTTTTATCTTTCTTTCCTGCTATAGTTCAGTATGTTGGCTTCTTCCCACCATGGTCTCTAGATGACATTGGCAACTTCAGCCATCTTTTCTTCATGGTAAGGTCCAAAGACCTTAAGAAACATTCTCTTTGTCATGTTTCTAAGAAACTTTCCCACCCACCTCTCCTTACAGGTCAAAATATTCTCTTATGCCCATTTCCAAACCAATCATTGGTAAAATGGTATGGAGGCACAATGATTGTCTTAAATCAGTCATGATTCTGGGGCTGGGGGTGAGGTTTTTACCCTTGAGCACATGGCTGCTATAAAGATAGTTAATAGCTGAAGAAAACCAGGGTCTTATTAAAAGGACAAGGAGGGAGTTGGCTGTGGGTAGAAATAAATAATCTTGTTTTTCTTACTTTTCATTATCATTATTATTATAATTATTCAATATATTAATTGATAAAATGTATTTCATAGAGGACAGCCAAAGCTGAACCCTGAAACACTGTTAGAAATTCTCTTATATGTTTATACTACTTCATTAATCTGGACCCTTTAAATAGTGCTCCCTGATCGATTATTTTTCTAATTAACTGTTCAAGCATCTGTCTTTTTTTTTTCTTTATCTTGTTCACAAGTATAAGATAAAAGAGCTTGTCTATTGACTTACTAAAGTTCAGAAACACTAATGATATACCTATATATACCTAATGATATTGGAGGGGAGGGTGTGAGGTTGATTATCAGTCTAGTATTTCTGTCATATTTCTGTCAAAAAAATTTTATTTGGATTGATATGATTCATTTGAAATGACTCCATCTTGGCTCCTGATGTCCACTTTCTTTCCTTTTTTTTTCTTTTGGTCAAGAATCAATATCAAGTCATAAGGTCTCAAGGCTATAGTTATGCATTCTACTTTCTTCTCTTCGATATATCAATAACTTTCTTCAGCCTTCTAGATCCTCTCCACGATTCCTCACAGATTATAAATATTAATACTGGCGGCAGCTGTAACAGTGCGGGAAACATTTTGGAGCAACTTGCTATGTGGCTAGGCTTGTGCTAGGATCTTTAAATATACTAAAGTCATCTAATCCTCAGAGCAACCCTGTACATTCGGTATTGAGTTACAGAGAAGACAAGTTACTTGCCCCAGACAAAAGCATCTTAAATCTGGAGCCCACACTCTGGGCTATTGTGCAGTAATGTAATATAGCAGGCAGTCCCTTCAGTTATACCCTAGTCCTATAAGGAATAATTCAAAATATGGTCATTTTTAATCTTAGTTCTCACCAAGATCACACCAGGTTCTACCATACTAAGTTTGATTATTTTCTTTATCCACCTAGCATCTCAACCTTACTTAAATTGCTAAATTCTTAGTCACTATCTTATTAATATAATTTGCTTCTATTGATGCCATAATTTCATGTTTGAGATCCCCTTAGGGCTGTAATTTATACTACTCCCACTGTTTCCTAATGCTAAACCAGTGTATTGGACCTTATTTGTGAAAAAATTCATAAAACCTTCACATCAAAAAAAATTGACAAATGTCAACAAAATATGTGTGAAAACTTACAATAACTGTACTATAAATCACCTGTATGATGTAGTAACAAAAGTAAACATTTTCAACCTTATTTTTAGAACATGTCTGTATGTAAAACAGGAAATATTTGATTACGTTCACCCTAAGTAATGTCTGGATGTTAGCTGGCTTTAAGGGAACAAAAGTTTAATATCAACAAATAAAATTCTCTGTTAAATTCACACACATTTTGTGAATTTAGAATATTTTTATAGGAATTACAAATATAGCTATATACAATTAATTGAAATGATCCCATTCCATCACTTTTTCTAAAATGTAAAACCTTGTCCATGTATAATGTATTGCATCACTGTAGTCACTTTTTAGCACAGCTTTGGTTTTCATCATAAAATGGCAGTCAGTGAGTTACATCATATGTCCAAGGCATCATTTGTATTCTGCCTGTAGCTTTTTCTAAGTCCAGAACATTTTTCTATCCCCACCCAAATGTCAGTACACAGCTGTACTTCCTCCCAGTTTTCTCAGTGTATATGATTGCTTCTTGGTTCATCATAATAAAATACACTGTATCAATATCCATATATAGCAATGTTAGCAAATCCAGACTGAGCCTCAGATTTCATAGGCAGTAATGTAAATACCTTTAGGAGGCGATGAGTAACATACACAGCACTCTCAAGTTTTCCCTTTCCAATTGTTCTCTCTGTTTATCTTTCCCCTCTTTTACTGGATTTCTTTGGTTTTCTGACCCTGACTAGATAAGGCAATGTCTTATTCTTAAAAGTGTGGTTTGATGTATAGACAGCTTTGAGAAATTAGTAAACTATGCATCATCTCACTTAAAAAAATGCCATATGTACACATGTACATTTACTCACACGCAGAGGCAAACTAAATGTAACAAATCACCTTGTTATTTTGATATCATGCATTCACAATTCAAGTGTATTTTCTCACCTGCTAATGAAGAATTCCGATTAGATGACCTCTAGTCTGGCAAGCTATGAAAAGAAAAAAGAAACAACTTCTCATTACATAAATTTCCCACACTTGGCTGTATGAAGCACTGTAATCATCTCTTTTATCAGGGACTTTGAGGAAATTGATGAAGAAACTATTTGCATCTGAGGGGATAACAATTGATGCCACTGGTAATTAAACCACAGACTTTATTTTCCTTTTCTCACTGTTTCCACCCAATTAAGGCACAATGACCCTCTCCTAGGTGTCATTTGGGTCTCAGATGGTGGCCTTATTACTAAGAAAAAAAAGTGCTAAACATTAATTAGGGAGAATTTTTTTTCACTTTTTTGGGTACCAATCTTAACACTTTATTCTGTTTGTATTTATTTTAAAATAGACAACTACAGGAAATTCAGCATAGAAGTCTTGTGTCACATGCACAGTCCAAAATGTGGCTTGCACATTTTCAACTGCTCTGGTTTTCTTGGTTTGGAGTAGGATTTTCTTCAACATTTATTTTCTTGTCCTCTGATGAGTTCGTGAAAAGCTATGCCTTTTGCACCCATAGCTAACAAGTTCCTTTCAAATGCCACCTCACTTTTCTTGGTGGTAGAATATCTCTCAGGGTTTGATGCATAGCCCCAATCTCTGGCTGTATGCTGAAGGGGAGGAACTGGTATGGTACAGAGTATTATGATAATCTCAAAGTCAGTATTCAAAAATAGGCAGTATATAATGAAGGGGTGAGAGAGGGAGTGGGGTCACAGACAAAATACTAGATCTGTGAGTATAATAATGACCAAAATCTGACTCAGTCCTTGCCCACCTGAAGCTCACAGTCAAGTTAGGTAAAACACATTAATCAAATAATCATACAGCAAAGAAAACGTACATGATGTCTTGAGAGTTTGCAACTGGGGAGCTGAACCAACCTGAAAGGCCAAAAAAGCTTCCCTGAGAAAGTGATACTTTGATAGATGAATGGGAGTTCAGTGGGCAAGGGAACTCTGACCTTCCCAGGCTACCAAGCAGCTGGAAGAGCTTGTAGCTGGAAGAGATATGGCTCATTTGAACAAATAAAATAAGTTCACTGTTAATGGAACAGAGGGAAAAGAGAGGGTGATTGAAAGAGAGACTGGAAAAGAAGGTGGTATAAGACCAGAAAGAGCCTTATAGACCCAGAATAAAGATTTTGGTCTTGAACCTGAAAGCAATACAAAGAGATAAAGGTTTGTATCTCTGTAAAAATACAAAGTCATGACATTAACAGATTTATGTTTTCAAAGATCACTCTGGCTACAGTTTTGAGCTCTATCCTCAACGGTCTGCCTTTTTTGGAGCTCGGAGTTGTTGCTGCAGAGGATTAAAGCAACTTACTCTTCCATCACACTGAATACATCAGAGTACATAGTGACTTGTTTTTCACATCTATATTGAATTTAAGGTATTTATTCCCATCTCTCATGCCTAAAGCTGTTTAAATTACCATGGAGATGGTTTGTCTACAGTCATAGCATCACAGCAACTAATCTTAAGTGGCAAGCTTCTCTTGGTGGTGTCTCCCTCTGGAATTTATTAAATGAAATCTACATTTTGCTTTCTAAGAAAAATGCAAACTCATATATTTATTCTGACACCTATCTGATTATTGCATTTAATTACATGTAAGAGTCCCAGTCAATAGACAGGCATTTATATGTATAACAATTTTAAACTGTATTGCTAAGACATTTGCACTGTTTTTGAGATATATCTTAATACATGGAAATAGGAAATAACTAAATATTATCCCATGCTCTGTAACACACTTAAGATTTTTTTTCTGAGATAAACGTGATTGTCTGCTTAAGGCATCAATTCAAAGCAATACATCATACTTTTAATATGAACATTACCCAGTTTCTAACCCCTTTGAGCTATTTTATTTCAGTAATTCATTATCACTTTTTCTCAAATCTTGATGAAAGAAAAGCTGAAATTGCATAATTTATGTGACTAGGAAATTAATAAATAAGCTAAGGAAATATATCATCAAAGCACAGTTAATTCTAGAATACTTTCTTCACTGGTCCTCTTCTTATGAGCTGAAGACTTTTACAGTGAAATAAAGCACCAACTGTCCTGTCTGGACAAGTCTTGACAATCTGTCATGTATCTACATCCCCTGATGCCATTTGTCATTTCTCCTCTCAATTTGTAGAAATTCTAAAAATACAAAAAGACTTTCTAAGACTGGTAGCATTAATATCATGAAACAGCCATGGTATTTTTTTTTTTTTTTTTTTTTTTTTTTTTTTTTTTGCGGTACGCGGGCCTCTCACTGTTGTGGCCTCTCTCGTTGCGGAGCACAGGCTCCGGACGCGCAGGCTCAGCGGCCATGGCTCACGGGCCCAGCTGCTCCGCGGCATATGGGGTCTTCCCGGACCGGGGCACAAACCCGTGTCCCCTGCATCGGCAGGCGGACTCTCAACCACTGCGCCACCAGGGAAGCCCAGCCATGCTATTTTTAAGTTTTGTTTTCTGTTGCTCTTTTCTGGTAAAACTAGCTCCATGCTTCCACCCAGTGAGGTTTCTTCACAAAAGGACTAAAGAAAGAAGAGGAGAAAGAGAAGGAAGGGGAAAAAGAAGAATAAGAAGAGGGCAAGGAGAACAAAGAACAAGGAGGAGGACAAGGAAGATGAAGGGGGAGAAAAAGAAAAAAAGCACTTTTTTCTTTCAAATCTTAGTTGGAAAACTTGAGTGTCTGCCTTTGACCCCAGGGCCATTTCCCCAAGGACAGCAACTGCTGAGCTGTACCCAAAAGTGTCTGACCTCTGTTTAACAGACTGTGATCTTGCTATGGGCAGGAATCCTAGTAATACAAATGTCTGATTAGCAATACCAATCTAATATTGCATTTGACAATATTTCGTTCTAATGCAGCAATCTAGAAAGACATGTATTTGAAGCTCCAATTTAATACTGTTTGAAAATACATTCAGAATGAGGCCATTTTAGTGCCTTCATATTTTAAAATTTCAGAGGCATTATTTTAGATGGATACAGAAGTATTTTATATAGAAAGATATCTAAAGAAAAATAATTTGCATAATTTTCCCCAATAGATGCAGTTTAAGTGAATTTCCAGAACTGGCAAATATGTAAATACCATTGATTCATTTATTCAATAAACATGTATTGAGCATATAACAGCGGTGGGAACTGGAAATATAAGGATGATGAAAAAAATGTGCTGCCCTCACAGAGTTTCCTTTATTGTGAGGGGTCAGCATACAAATAAACAAAGAATATAATGTCAGACAGTGGAAAGAGTTGAAGAAAGTTAAAACATGTTAAAGGAATATTATAAATAATTTGGCCAGGGAATGTCTCTGAGCAAGTGACATCTGAGCAAGGAACAAAATGATACAGAGGAATAAGATGTTGTTGAAGAGCATTCCAGAATGAGGTTATACAGTGGGAAATGGCTGTGAGGTGGGCATGTATTCAAATAACATCACAACAGTAAATTGTACTTTTGCCAAGTAAGTATGTAAGACCGAAAATTATAAAACATTTTGAAGGCAGTCACTGATTTCTTATAAAACATAGTTCCAATTTAACCAAACACTTTGAGAACCATCCATATTCTCCTAATTAAAGTAAATAGCAAGAGCTTATTAATAGTTTTATTTCAATTACTTTGAGGTGGTTATGAATTTTCAAGGCCATGTCCCTGGATACACAGACTAAAGTTTTTGTTTTTCTGTAACTCACCTTCATCTTCATTTTGAATCAACACTTTTCTTGATGGAAAAGCATAATCTTATTCATCTCCAAGTCAGTTATTTCAGACCCTCTCCCTGAATGACATAAATTCAAGAAGGCTTACACAACACCATGACACAGAGGTAGGAGGTTGGAGGGAGAGGTAGGAAGCAGGAATGTTTTATTTTCTCATCTGTTGAAGTTCAAATTCCTGCTTGGTCTTTTGATATGTTCCTTTTATGACACTGGCAACTGCGGAAGAATTCTGCCTTCTCATTACGTCAACAGCCGCATAACCCATGGTTGTTTCCTGCTCTGTATCATTGTTATCACTTTAAAGATCCTTTAGGTCCTCATCATTCTCAGATGCAAAAGAAAACAATGGTTGCTTCCCCTGTCCTTTGAGAGTATGTGATGATAAAAGATGCATCCCCAAATCTCGTTTCAGGGGAGGGTTTGGGGCCCAGATGTAGGGAATATGGTCAGCAGACAGTCTCTAGCTGTCAACCCTTTCTCAGTCAGTCTCAGACTCAGTGAGCTGTCCTGCCTGAGGTCACACATATTGCTGGATGGTCTATACCCAGTGAAGAGCAAGGTGGGGAGATAGAGACCCAGCCATTTCAGCCAGTCGAGGAAACTGACTGGCAATTCTTGTTCCAAAGCTTCCCATGAGGTTGGCCAAGACTGTAACACAGACTTATCCTATCCTATCCTGTTTCTTCCCTCCTTCCTTTCAAAGATTTTAAACCCCTAATAAACATCTTGCACCCCAAATTCTGTCTTAGCATCTGCTTCTGGAACACCTCACTTGTAAAAGGGTTTACATCAATTTGTTGAGCCTACCACACCCTCTTCTGCCCGGGCATCTGATACAATTGTTCCAGTTCTATTTTCCCACACCATGGTTATCAGATGGATGTGCCATTCTGCCACCCAGGCAACCAGGGGGAATGTCTGCTTTAATCTCCCAAACTCAGAGAGGGGGATGATTTTTACCACCCAGCTTAGAACTAACACCAGAATGGGAGGCAAAGCATGAGGGTCCTTCCCAGTGAAATCATTCATTCTCAGCAATTTCTTTCTTCTGCAACCCTTCTCTCATGAGACCTCAGAACTGCAACTATAAAAATTGGTTTAGCAAGAGCTCTCCCACACGTGCATTCAGGTTCTGGATCATGGCTTTTTGTCTAACTTTAAAAGTAAAAATGTGTACTTTTTCTCTGTTCCAGGACAACTCATCCCCCACCCTCAAATGATGGGTGGATCATGTTTAGCAGCCGGAGTTAAAGGGAAGGGAGAAGGTCACAGAGTAAAAGTAAATTCACAATAAAAGAAACATACGTTTCCAGTGAGATCCAACCTCCATCTCTGTGGGGCAGTCACAGGACACACACCTAACCAGTCTAAGCCCTTCCCTGGGCTTCTTAATTACTGGAACAGAATGTGGGACACAGAGTTTTAATACCTAATGACTAAGCTGCAAGAAGTCCTAGATACTGCTAGGCGTCATGTACACCCCTCCCCTGCTCCTGGGCATAGAAAACTCACCTGCATGCCAAAACGCAGAAGAAAGGCAAGATAAAAGATCTAGGAAATCAGACAAAACCATCCTGATGACATTCAATCCCCTGAATCAGTACCTATGGACCCCAGAATTATCCGATTCCTGCTTTCCTGAAGCTGATGTTTGGCTACACCTTGGACTCTAAAACCTCTCCCAGAATCCTTCCAATATTTTTTTCCATAAGTTGGTATAAGCTGGGGTTCATTATATGGAAACAAAATAATACACCTTACAAAAATCATTGGAACATTTGAATGTCCAGTGGTGACTTTTGGCCTGTGAAATGTACCCACTTACACACACACATACACACATACACACACACACACACACACACACACAGAAGATTCTAGGCCAAGGAATAATCTGATCTCTGAATGACAACTTAATACACTCACATACTCCCAACTCAAAAAATTTATTTCCACCTGTTAATCCTGGGCTATTTGTGTCAGTATCATTTGCTTATAAGAGCTGAGAAAGATGTACTTGATTTTCCTAGTGTTGAGTGTCATATGTATTGATACTTCCTTAAAGGGAGTCCAAACATTTCTGGAAAAAATTAGTTTTCTAGTAATGCACTTACCAATGAGAGCATTCAATGATTCCAAAAATCACTGGTTCTTAATATTGGTTCTTATTTTCCATCTTTGACATCACCTAGTCATTTTCACACATCCCCTGAAGAAGATTTCATCATTTCAATGATTCCTGATAGCATAATATATTCTCCAGTGTCTGTAATTCAAATTTCACTTTGAAAACTTTCTCAGCTGCTTGTGATTGAGATTGATAGACCTAAATGACCATGGCTGCTGTAGAAGCCCAGAAGAGCTCTAAATTTTGGCTCTTATTCCTATGCATGTGATTCTTAAAGGAGCTCTGTCCAACAGAACACAACTATTCACTCCTTGTGGATAATAAAACCAAGAACCACATTTAAGGTGAGATGTCTTTACTAAGAGAGTGGGTATGTCACAATATAACAAATGCAACCAACTGCCACAACTTAACACTCCATGAATTGTGTAGTTAAGTGGTGACAAAGATGCTATTTGCTGTTCTTTGTGTATCTCAACTGCAAGACTATTGATAAACCTAGACATCTAACCTAAAAGCTAGATATTTAAGCCAGGTATCTAACCTAAAAAATAAGAATACCTGACTGTGCTGGAACTGTCAGTCCCTAAAAATAGACTTTGCCCTATTTTTGAATGAGGAATTCACCATCACTCAGCCTACCTTGAACCTCATCTTCCTCACCTGCCAGCAACACAGACTGATCTAGTTGCCTAATTGATTCGCTGATATCCGCATGAACTCCTATTTGCACCCATAAACATATTCCATTACTGGTATTCTTCAGTATGTGCATTTCTGTCTATAGGTCCTTTCCATGAAGGTCCATGGACACCTTTTCTGATGATGCCACAGCCTTACCTGGAGCCATAACACACTCCACGATATCTGTCTGGACTTCTCTTCACCCGTGTTTGCCATCTGGTAATTCAATAAGTACTAATTGTGATGTCCATACCTGGGGGAAAGACTACCCTGAAAAATTCCAAAGCTTTTCCTACTCTTCATGCCAACATACATGGCACAACCACAGGGGAATACATTAGTGAACTTAATTGCCTTTGTGCCAGCATCATCATCAAGGACTCTTTCCACAAAATGACCCATTTGATATCCTGCTTGAAATCAGTCACCATAGTCAAGATGTTCTCTAGTTGGTCTGATAGATCTGAATACACAGCCTCACAAAGTAGATATTTAGGATTACAGGAATGGTCATTTTCTATTTGTGAAATGCTCTCATAAATAAAACCAAATTAAAGCTTCCTTATAACACCATAATGCCAATAATTTCTCCCCAGGACTAGGCACATAAATAATAGCTATTGAAAATGATAATAACCATGACAGTTATAGTTTGAAATATTCAGCATATATTTCCTAATTGCCTACAATATATCATGCTAGAATATAGAGAATCAATAATGATGAAATAATTTGGATGTCTACTGTCATGGAATTTAGAGACTAGCAAAAAAGACCAATGAACAGTCAAGTACAAATAAATGTTTTTTAGTGACATAATAGAGGAAATAAGAAGTACAGGATGCTATAAGAGCACGTAATAGAAATGAATTGTGGGGAGGGAGGGTCAAGAGAAGCTCCTTGGAGGAAGTGGTACTTAAATTCAATCCTGAAAAATTAGACAATTATCAAAGGAGTTGAGGTGAAGGGGAGAGATGAGAAAGAATCTGTGTTCCAAGCAGAGGGATCAGTGTGGTAAAAAGGCTGGATGTGAAAAACAAAACAACAAACTTGGAGAACTTAAGGAAATTCATTCTAGTGGCACAAAAAAAACCGCATGAGAAGGAAAGAACTGGATGGGCAAGTACAGGGCAGATAATGAAATTCATTTAGTAAAAGACACGCTAAGAGAATTAGAATTTATGCCAAGAGCAATGGGAAATCACTAAAGGGTTTTTATACAATGGTATAATAAGGTTTGTGATTTAGAAAGGATGGCATGGATACAATGTGGAAAATGTCCTATAAGAAGACAGAACTATCCTCATCACTGCCATTATAAACTCTACTGCTTTTTGAATCCACTTTCTACTGCCCATTAATGTAAATGCATTTCTTGCAATATGGTAAAGTAGAAAATCTAAAAGCCCTCAAACTACAAAACCCATAAGACATTGAGTAGATATAAAAAACATTTTTAAATACATAGTAGGTCAGAAGAAAATATCAACATTTCAAGGAAATTTGAAAAAATGAGTAATTCAAACATGAAGAGTAAACTAAAATTCAAAACTGTAAACACCAAGTTGGTACTGTGCATGGGTAGAATGTACTGCTGCTCTAACCAAAGAGCCTTATGGATTACCTGCCTTGAGCCCTTGCCCCTCCCCTATAAAACTAGTATCCTCACAGGGGGCACCTTCATGCAAAATGAAAAGCTATGAAAATGCACCCATGAGAGGAAAATGAAAAGGTAGCATATCTGTTCTCCTAGTCTGGTTCTGTAAGAGAGAGGAAAAGAAACCTGTGCTCAGAATTTGTGATCACAGGCCTGACCTCAGTCCAAGTTTGGTGTTTGAATTCCCATCACTTGCTGAATCCAAATCTCCAAAGCTTGAAATTAATATAAAATTTTGCCCAGTGGCTGATAAATTTTTAAGACTCTTGGTAGAATTAAATGCAAAAGTCATTCTTAAAGGATACACCCCAAGTCCGGGCAATAGACGATTGCCTGCAAAGGATGAGCAGTCCAAAATTAGAAAGCACACAAGGAAACTATCCATTGAGAGCAAAAATCAGCAGATACTATAAACAGCAGATAAGACCCCCAAGACTTCAGATAATAGAACAATCTTATATAAAATACTAAGGGTACTTAAATGATTAAGTGTATATAGAAGGGAATAGAAAACCTAAATAAAAATAACAAATACAATCAGAAAAATCCAAGCAGACTTGGAAAAGAGCCAAATATACGTTTATTTATTTATTTATTTTATTCAAACAGAAAGTTACAAAAATATAATCATCCTTATCAGTTCACTCAGTCCCATATAATTAATTTTTTTCACCTTGATCTTTTGTTAGCACTTTTATGAATTCATCAGTTTTCCATTAGAGTTCTGAAAATGCTTATTCATTCAGTTCAGCAATATAGTCAGTTACCAGAAGTCTGTACTTGTCAGAGCCTTTTCCATGAATTCCTTGAAGATGAAACCCTTTTACAGGAACATTTTTGCTAAGGCATCAGAGTACACCCAGCACTGTCTGTAATGACAAAAGACTTAAAAATGACCACGGTTAAAGGTTTGATGAAAGTTCATAATAATGCAATTGACAAGGAAATTTAGTTATTTCTGAGGTATCCATTTTAAAGTAATAACTAGAATTATGACTTATTAGAACATACAAGATTTTTAGGAATTTCATGTAATGTCTGAAACATTTATATTAACATATTTCCATACAAATAACCCAAAGAAAGTTTAGTATTAGTTTTTTTTTTTTTTTTTTTTTTTTACGGTACGCGGGCCTCTCACTGTTGTGGTCTCTCCCGTTGCAGAGCACAGGCTCCGGACGCGCAGGCCCAGCGGTCATGGCCCGCGGGCCCAGCCACTCCGCGGCATGTGGGATCCTCCCGGACCGGGGCACGAACCACGTCCCCTGCAAAGGCAGGCGGACTCCCAACCACTGCGCCACCAGGGAAGCCCTAGTATTAGTTTTTAATTTTATTTTATTTATTTTTTTATAAGCAGGTTCTTATTAGTCATCAATTTTATACACTTCAGTGTATACATGTCAATCCCAATTCATCACACCACCATCCCCACCCCTACTTTCCCCTCTTGGTGTCCATATGTTTGTTCTCTACATCTGTGTCTCAACTTCTGCCCTGCAAACCAGTTCATCTGTACCATTTTTCTAGGTTCCACATACATGCGTTAATATACAATATTTGTTTTTCTCTTTCTGACTTACTTCATTCTGTGTGACAGTCTCTAGATCCATCCACATCTCAACAAATGACCCAATTTCTTTCCTTTTTATGGCTGAGTAATATTCCATCTTATATATGTACCACAACTTCTTTATACATTAGTCTGTCAATGGGCATTTAGGTTGCTTCCATGTCCAGGCTATTGTAAATAGTGCTGCAATGAACATTGGGGTGCATGTGTCTTTTTGAATTATGGTTTTCCCTGGGTATATGCCCAGTAGTGGGATTGCTGGGTCATATGGTAATTCTATTTTTAGTTTTTGAAGGAACCTCTATACTGTTCTCCATAGTGGCTGTATCAATTTACAGTCCCACCAACAGTGCAGGAGGGTTCCCTTTTCTCCACACCCTCTCCAGCATTTCTTGTTGGTAGATTTTCTGATGATGCCCATTCTAACTGGTGTGAGGTGATACCTCACTGTAGTTTTGATTTGCATTTCTCTAATAGTTAGTGATGTTGAGCTGCTTTTCATGTGCTTCTTGGCCATCTGTATGTCTTCTTTGGAGAAATGTCTATTTAGGTCTTCTGCCCATTTTTGGATTGGGTTGTTTGTTTGTTTAATGTTGAGCTGCATGAGCTGTTTATATATTTTGGAGATTAATCCTTTGTCCGTTGATTCGTTTGCAAATATTTTCTCCCATTATGAGGGTTGCCTTTTCGTCTTGTTTATGGTTTCCTTTGCTGTGCAAAAGCTTTTAAGTTTCAATAAGTCCCATTTGTTTTTGTTTTTATTTCCATTTCTCTAGGAGGTGGATCAAAAAAGATCTTCGCGTACTTCCAAAAAAAAAAAAAAGATCTTGCTGTGATTTATGTCAAAGAGTGTTCTTCCTATGTTTTCGTCTAAGAGTTTTATAGTGTCCAGTCTTACTTTTAGGTCTCCCAGCTCCATTTTTTTCCCTCAAGACTGCTTTGGCTATTCAGGGGTCTTTTGTGTCTCCATACAAATTTTAAGATATTTTGTTCTAGTTCTGTAAAAAATGCCATTGGTAATTTGATAGGGATTGCATTGAATCTGTAGATTGCTTTGGGTAGTATAGTCATTGTCACAATACTGATTCTTCCAATCCAAGAACATGGTATATCTCTCCATCTGTTGGTATCATGTTTAATTTATTTCATCAGTCTTATAGTTTTCTGCATACAGGTCTTTTGTCTCCCTAGGTAGGTTTATTCCTAGGTATTTTATCCTTTTCGTTGCAATGGTAAATGGGAGTGTTTCCTTAATTTCTCTTTCAGATTTTTCATCATTAGTGTATAGGAATGCCAGAGATTTCTGTGCATTAATTTTGTATTCTGAAACGTTACCAAATTCATTGATTAGCTCTAGTAGTTTTCTGGTGGCATTTTTAGGATTCTCTATGTATAGTATCATGTCATCTGCAAACAGTGACAGTTTTATTTCTTCTTTTCCAATTTGGATTCCTTTTATCTCTTTTGCTTCTCTGATTGCTGTGGCTAGGACTTCCAAAACAATGTTGAACAATAGTGGTGAGAGTGGACATCCTCATCTTGTTCCTGATCTTAGAGGAAATGCTTTCAGTTTTTCACCATTGAGAATGATGTTTGCTGTGGGTTTGTTGTATATGGCCTTTATTATGTTGAGGTACCTTTCCTCTATGCCCACTTTCTAGAGAGTTTCTATCATAAATGGGTGTTGAATTTTGTCAAAAGCTTTTTCTGCATCTATTGAGATGATCATATGGTTTTTATTCTTCAATTTGTTAATATGGTGTATCATATTGATTGATTTGCGTATCTTGAAGAATTCTTGCATCCCGGGGATAAATCCCACTTGATCATGGTGTATGATCCTTTTAATGTGTTGTTGGATTCTGTTTGCTAGTATTTTGTTGAGGATTTTTGCGTCTATATTCATCAGTGATACTGGTCTGTAATTTTCTTTTTTGTAGTATCTTTGTCTGGTTTTGGTATCAGGGTAATGGTGACCTCATAGAATGAGTTTGGGAGTGTTCCTTCCTCTGCAATTTTTGGGAAGAGTTTGAGAAGGATGGGTGTTAGCTCTTCTCTAAATGTTTGATAGAATTGACCTGTGAAGCCATCTGGTCCTGGATTTCTGTTTGTTGGAAGATTTTTAATCAAAGTTTCACTTTCATTACTTGTGATTTGTCTGTTCATATTTTCTATTTCTTCCTGGTTCAGTCTTGGAAGGTTATACCTTTCTAAGAATTTGTCCATTTCTTCCACGTTGTCCATTTTATTGACTTAGAGTTGCTTGTAGTAGTCTCTTAGGATGCTTTGTATTTCTGCGGTGTCTGTTGTAACTTCTCCTTTTTCATTTCTAATTTTATTGATTTGAGTCTTCTCCCTCTTTTTCTTGATGAGTCTGGCTAATGGTTTATCAATTTTGTTTATCTTCTCAAAAAAACAGCTCTTAGTTTTATTGATCTTTGCTATTGTTTTCTTTGTTTCTATTTCATTTATTTCTGCTCTGATCTTTATGATTTCTTTCCTTCTGCTAACTTTGGGTTTTTTTTGTTCTTCTTTCTCTAGTTCCTTTAGGTATAAGGTTAGATTGTTTATTTGAGATTTTTCTTGTTTCTTGAGGTAGGCTTGTATAGCTATAAACTTCCCTCTTGGAACTGCTTTTGCTGTATCCCATAGGTTTTGGATCGTCATGTTTTCATTGTCATTTGTCTCTAGGTATTTTTTGAGTTCCTCTTTGATTTCTTCAGTGATCTCTTGGTTGTTTAGTAACGTATTGTTTAGCTTCCATATGTTCTATTTTTTACGTTTTTTTTCCCTGTAATTCATTTCTAATCTCATAGTGTTGTGGTCAGAAAAGATGCTTAATATGATTTCAATTTTCTTAAATTTACTGAGGCTTGATTTGTGACCCAAGATGTTATCTATCCTGGAGAATGTTCCATGCGCACTTGAGAAGAAAGTGTAATCTGCTGTTTTTGGATGGAATGTCCTATTAATACCACTTAAATCTATTTGGTCTATTGTGTCATTTAAAGCTTGTGTTTCCTTATTAATGTTCTCTTTGGATGATCTGTCCATTGCTGTAAGTGAGGTGTTAAAGTCCCCCACTAGTATTGTGTTACTGTTGATTTCCTCTTTTGTAGCTGTCATGTTATGTATACATATGCCTTATGTATTGAGGTACTCCTATGTTGGGTGCATATATATTTATAATTGTTATATCTTCCTCTTGGATTGATCCCTTGAACATTATGTAGTGTCCTTTCTTGTCTCTTGTAACATTCTTTATTTTAAAGTCTGTTTTATCTGATATGAGTATTGCTACTCCAGCTTTCTTTTGTTTTCCATTTGCATGGAATATCTTTTTCCATCCCCTCACTTTCAGTCTATATGTGTCCCTAGGTCTGAAGTGGGTCTCTTGTAGACAGCATATATATGGGTCTTGTTTTTGTATCCATTCAGCAAGCCTGTGTCTTTTTGTTGGAGCATTTAATCCATTCACGTTTAAGGTAATTATCGATATGTCTGTTCCTATGACCATTTTCTTAATTGTTTTGTGTTTGTTTTTGTAGGTCCTTTTTTTCTCTTGTGTCTCCCACTTAGAGAAGTTCCTTTAGCATTTGTTGTAGAGCTGGTTTGGTGGTGCTGAATTCTCTTAGCTTTTGCTTGTCCATAAAGCTTTTGATTTCTCCATCGAATCTGAATGAGATCCTTGCTGGGTAGAGTAATCTTGGTTGTAGGTTCTTCCCTTTCATCACTTTAAGTATATCATGCCACTCCCTTCTGGCTTGTAGAGTTTCTGCTGAGAATTCAGGTGTTAACCTTATGGGAGTTCCCTTGTATATTATTTGTTGTTTTTCCCTTGCTGCTTTCAATAATTTTTCTTTGTCTTCAATTTTTGCCAGTTTGATTATTATGTGTCTCTGTGTGTTTCTCCTTGGGTTTATCCTGTATGAGACTCTCTGCGCTTCCTGGACTTGGGTGGGTATTTCCTTTCCCATGTTAGGGAAGTTTTCGACTATCATCTCTTCACATATTTTCTCAGGTCCTTTCTCTCTTCTCCTTCTGGGACCTCTATAATGTGAATGTTGTTGCATTTAAAGTTGTCCCAGAGTTCTCTTAGGCTGTCTTCATTTCTTTTCATTCTTTTTTCTTTATTCTGTACCACAGCAGTGAATTCCACCATTCTGTCTTCCGGTTACTTACCTGTTTTACTGCCTCAGTTATTCTGCTATTTATTCCTTCTGGTGTAGTTTTCATTTCAGTTATTGTATTGTTCATCTCTGTTTGTTTGTCCTTTAATTCTTCTAGGTCTTTGTTAAACATTTCTTGCATCTTCTCGATCTTTGCCTGCATTCTTTTTCCGAGGTCCTAGATCATCTTCACTACCATTATTCTGAATTTTTGTTCTATAAGGTTACCTATCTCCACTTCATTTAGTTGTTTTTATGGGGTTTTTTCTTGTTCCTTCATCTGGTACATAGCCCTCTGCCTTTTCATCTTGTCAGTCTTTCTGTGAATGTGGTTTTTGTTCCACAGACTGCAGGATTGTAGTTCTTCTTGCTTCTGCTGTCTGCCCTCTCCAAATATAAGCTTTAGAAATTCAAATTTTAATCGAGAGTAAAAATGAAAGTTAAATGAAGCTGAAAACATGATTAATGAATTGTTAATGCTGAGAAAATTACCAAGAAAGCAATGACTATAAATAAGAATAATGTTAATTTAGGGGATATAAAGTCAAGGCGGAAGTAAAAACATTTGATCACAATAACATGGAAGACATGATCGGAGTTAATAAAGAGAAAACATTCTAAATCAGTTATATTCTTTGGGGAAAATGCAGAAATTTGGATCTCTTTAAACTTGTTTAAATATATATGTTAAAATTTTAAGGGTAACATTTAAAAGAAATAAATAATCTCATTTCAGTGGAAGTACATAATTTTCAAATGAATAGAAAGATTAAAAGACTTAAGGCAATCTCTGTCAATCCAATAGAACACATAAGGAAAATGTAAGCATAGGAAATAATAACATAAAATAAAATGGTCAAAATAAATGAAAATAATAATTACAATGCACACAAATGTAATTTTTATTTATTTATTTATTTATTTATTTATTTATTTAATTTTTTTTTTTTTTTTTGCGGTACGCGGGCCTCTCACTGCTGTGGCCTCTCCTGTTGCAGAGCACAGGCTCCGGATGCGCAGGCTCAGCAGCCATGGCTCACTGGCGCAGCTGCTTCGCGGCATGTGGGATCTTCCTGGACAGGGGCATGAACCCTTGTCCCCTGCATCGGTAGGCGGACTCTCAACCACTGCGCCACCAGGGAAGCCCATAAATGTAATTTTTAAATCCCTAAAACATATGGGCCCCCCCAAAATGCAGATGAAAGGATAAAGGAGAAAAGGGCAGCAGATGCTGTCAAATAAAAACAAGAAATACTAATAAAAAGAAAAATAGCGTAAAACAAAACAGAATTTATAGACAAAAGAAAAATATGTAAAAGTGTTATCCGGCATAAGGAGTGATTGAATGATAAAAAGAAAGATTTTGACAGGAAGATGTTATAGTTATAAACTACACTATATGTATGTACCTAATAACATAACTTCAAAGCATTCTAAGTTCTTATTTAATTGACACAGCAAACTCATAAACTGGGTATTGTTAGTGTGTACATTTTACAGATGGAGAAACTTAGACACAAAGAGGTAAATAATTTGCCCAGACTCACACATCTAGTACACGATAGAGCTGGGACATACCCATTTGTACCACAGTCATTCAAGATTCAAAAGGTCATAAAAAAAAAATAGAGTGGAAAGCAACTCCCACAATTTATGACAAAAACAACAAATTCTTCTTTGATATTTTAGACAAAAAGTAGAAAATGAACATATGTTTCCTGGTTATCAAGCTACAGACTGACCTGAGCGTTTTCATGGAGTCCTTCCTCTCAGCTCCTACAGCACTATGTCCACTCCTCTGGCACCTTACTGTTGCCTCATACGGTTAATCGCCTTATATATTACAAGGTCTTTGAGTTTAGAAGCCATGGCTTAGAGTTCTTTGTTGCATCCAGAGTACCTTATAGAATATATTATACATAAACTATATATACATCTTTCAGCCAGTGTCTGACAAACAGCAGGTAATCAATAAATGTTAGCTCTCTGAACCTCAAAATGGGGTGGCATGAATGAGTTTCATAAGTCAGGCAGACAGGTTTGAATACCACCTCTGCTACTACTTAGCTCTGTGACATAGGTCAATTTTCTCAATTTCTTTGAAATGTGGTTATCTCATCCATTAAGAGTCACACAGTATATCCACCTTAGTGCTATAAGCATTAGTGAGAATAGTGTGTGAATAGACACTGATACATTGTAGGAGCTCAGTGAATATTACTTATACTCTCCCTCCATTAGAAAACTGATTTTATACGGTCTCCATCCTAGAGGTTTGTATTAGGCTTCTCCAGAGAAACAGAACCAATAGAGGCTGAGAAGTCCCACAATCTGCCCTGCAAACTGGAGAGCCAGGAGGCCAGTGGCATAATTCAGTGGCCTGAGAGCCAGAGAGCTGATCGTATAGATTCCAGGTCTAAAGCCTTGAGAATCCAGAGCACTAAGGGCAGGAGAAGATCAATGTTCCAGGCAGACAAAAACTGAATTCAACCTTCCTCTGCCTCTTTTTTTTTTTTTTTTTTTTGTGGTATGAGGTCCTCTCACTGTTGTGGCCTTTCCCATTGCGGAGCACAGGCTCTGGACACGCAGGCTCAGCAGCCCTGGCTCACGGGCCCAGCCACTCCGCGACATGTGGAATCTTCCCGGACCGGGGCACGAACCCATGTCCCCTGCATCAGCAGGTGGACTCTCAACCATTGCGCCACCAGGGAAGCCCTCTTTTTTTTTTTTTTTAAGTTAATTAATTAATTAATTTGGTTGCTCCAGGTCTTAGTTGTGGCTCACAGGCTCCTTAGTTGCGGCTTGCCAGCTCCTTACTTGTGTCACATGGGCTCCTTAGTTGTGGCATGCGAACTCTTAGTTGCAGCATGCACATGGGATCTAGTTCCCTGACCAGGGATCGAACCTGGGCCCCCTTCATTGGGAGCATGGAGTCTTAACCACTGCACTACTGGGGAAGTCCCAGAATTCAATTCAAGCCCTCAGTGGATTGGAGGATGCCCACCCTCATTGGGAAGGGTCATCTGCATTACTCAGTTCACCAATTCAAACGCTAATCTCTTCCAGAAACGTCCTCACAGACGCACCCAGAAATAAGGTTTAACCAGCTATCTGGACATCCCATGGCCCAGTCATGTTGACATGTAAAATTAATCATCACACTTTATTACAGACATTAGGTCCAGAGTCAACAAGAGAATTGCTCTTTTATCTTCCTGAGTATGAAATGTGAAACACAGATCTCATCGACAGCGCAGTCTCAAAATATCAGCAGTAGTCCATTAACACCAAACGATTTTTTGAAACACAATTTTAATGGACAGGATCTGAATTCAGAATGGATGAACATAGTTATTGTGACCACTACATTTTAGCAAACTGAAGCTACTTAGACAATAATAAGCAGCTCACACAGAAAAGAAGTGCTTCAGAAACATTAGAGGAATAAGATGACAGAGAATGACTAAAAGGTAGAGAATAATGCAGCCAGATGAAAAGTCCAGCACCAGCAAGTTCACCCGAGTGTGCTGCAATCAGGAACAGAGCGTTTTCTGTGTGAGGTGAGTGTATTTTAATTAGGTACATTTAGGCAGATAGTGCATATAAAGTTGGGTTGTTGACACTATGAATTCTACAAATAGCAACCTGTTTGAATAATAAGGAAAAAAATGTGCATATTTTCAAACTGCATTTCTCTAGATTGGACCTCCCACAGCAAGACCACAGATTTACAGGTTTTATTCTGAAAGAATAAACTATCCTTATAATAAAAGAGAAGGGTCCTCAGGCCCTGAGCCTTCTGACCTCTACCTTCAGTCAGATCCAAGGAGTAAACCAAAATTGGGGGAAGCTTATCAACTGTTATGAAACATAGAACTTAATCTATTTTATGAAATTTCTTTGTACTAGTGTTTGTGTCTGATACATCTTTACTGCGAGCACCTGGCATCATATGTAGTAGGGTTGTTGCTTCAGTATATTACTGAATTAGCCTAATTATGTTAAAAATAAACATCTATACTCAAACCATTTGAAACTCAAGTCAAACATTGAAACTCATGCTCAACAAAGGATAAAAAATTTTGAACCCATCAAGCCAGTTGGTAATCAGCCTGTCTCAACATTTCTCTTTGGTGTCTGTAAATTCTATTTTTCTCTTGATTGATCACAGATTCCAATCCTCCCTCTTTAAATATGCTTCCACCACAGTATAAGAAAAATATATTTACTCATGGAACTCCTGGCTTGGAAATCTCTCTCGTAGAACCCAATAATAAGGCATTTTGTTGTTCACAACTTGCAAATGTTGCTATGCAACCACATCGAGGGAAAGCGGGGTTTCAAGCCATAGGATATAGGCACACTAATTGAGGTGTTAGAATAAAATTAGTTGAATGTGTATATGTGTGTGCAGGCAAATACTGTTTAAATTATCAAACAGGGCTTCCCTGCTGGCGCAGAGGTTGAGAGTCCGCCTGCCGATGCAGGGGACACAGGTTCGTGCCCCGGTCCGGGAGGATCCCACATGCCGCGGAGCAGCTAGTCCCGTGAGCTATGGCCTCTGAGCCTGTGCGTCCGGAGCCTGTGCTCCGCAACGGGAGAGGCCACAGCAGTGAGAGGCCCGCGTACAGCAAAAAAAAAAAAGAAAAAATTTATCAAACAGTAATAAGCTGTAAGTATAAAGCAGTTTTTCTGTGAGGAAACAAAATGAGCCAGAAGAAGCAGATTTTCTAGTTAGAAGCTCATAAAGTTCTTACAGTTAATTAGGCCTATCTTTTAATTTGATCACTCAGACTGCAGCATAGGCGTAAGGCGAGAAAGAAAAGAACAGTGGGTGACACTTAGCAGCTAAATTGGGCAGGTAGCACACACCAGTTTAACTCTCTTTTTTTCCTTCTTCCATTGTGGGTAGGAAGAGTGTAAGAATATATAGAACCAGAACTTTTACTAAACCATGTGTGACAGTCATTGTAACAAGATGGAATTCATGATATTCAGAACCTCACACTTTTAGGCAAGCAAAATTTAAGGATACACTGAGAAATATGTGTGAACAGAGCCTACATGATCTGTGAAGGCAAAAGCAAAACGGAGGAGTTCAAATGGTAGTTTTCTTCTCCTACCGAAATAGATTCCCCCAAACACCCCAAAGCTTTATGTGCTGAAAAAGTTCTTTTAAAATTTTTCTCACTTGGGAAAATAGTAGTATAAATGAAATTGTTTTCCTAGAATCTGGTTGAGCAATTGCACTGCCTTTATCCTTGCCCTTCAGCTAAAGACCACCAGAAACACATCTATAATTGAACAAGTTGGGTTTATTATTCACTGAAGCAAAGAGGGAAGCTGCATGGGGAACTGTGGATCATCTCAGTAAGGGGGTGTTAGAATGTATTAGAGGGTTTGGGCTTTGGCTGGGAGCTTTTGAGGAGAGTCTAAGAAAGCAGGGCTTCACTCTAGATGCTATCAGAAAGCAGGGATGTTTCTGTGGTTGGGTATCGCAATAAAGCTCATCTATATGGACAGCCCACCAAAGTAAGGCTAAAGCTGTAATTGGTAATGAAGTAGCAGCCCTCATGTTAGCAAGGGGAGGGGGATGCTTGCCATTTTGTGGATAGCACAGTGACCTTGTTTTCGTATGTGCTTAAAAAGTTATGAGGTGTCCTTGTTTTGTCTCACTCTGTCATGGTCTCAGAGTGGCCTTGTCTGATGTTGGTGTTTTATTGTTTCTGTGCAATGGGAGAACCACTAGCTATAAGTACCAGGCCAGCACCAAATAACTCTGAAGCCTAGAGCTGTGTCACAACAGTTCCTCAATGTCAAGGGCTACTTTTTTCTTTCTCACCTCTGAATGCTTTTGGAATAATAAATCTTTTACTTATTGTGAAATTAGAATGTACATATGAACTAGGCTTGAGACCTTTGGGTACCATGTTGGATTTACCATACGAAGCAAAAGATTTACCACCACACATTATATGATCTTCTTTCGTTCACATTATCATAGATCTGTTTTCTCTGGAAATCAACACAATCCCCTCTGCTCAGTAACTAGGCTGCCTATAAATATAAGTGACAAGCACACCCCTAATGATTAAATTACTACAATAGTCAACATTTATGTAGTCCTTATTTACAGAAGAGCTTTATATCACCTTTTCTGTTATTCCTCACAAAAAGAAGACTATGGATGACCTAAAGAGAGCAGGTGGCTTTCCAAAAGGTAGATTAGAGGGGCTGAAACATGAAGTCGTATTCTGAACTGAGAATCCATTCTTAGTATGTTCACCCTTAAATTTGTACAAACTAATGTTAAACAGCATGGTGGCTGAGAGAGCAGCTCTGAGACCAGGCCACCTCCATGTGTTTTCTCTTCTGCCACTCCCTACCTTTGTGACCTTGAGAAAGTTGTTTCACCTCTCGGTGCCTCAGTTTTCATGTAGTATGAGCTAGATACTAAGAAAAGAGAATTTTTCATAGTATCTAGCTCACAGGTTTGTTTCAAAGATTAAATAAGTCAGTATGTGAAATGAGTTGAGAACAGTGCAGACGCATCATTAGCATTTATTAAGTGTCAGCTATGGTTCCAGTACCTCAGAATGTGACTTTATTGCAGATTTGGCCATTAAAAAGTTAATTAAGTTAAAATGAGGCCATTAGGGTGAACCCTAATCCAATCTGAATGGAGCCCTTATAAGAAGAGGAAATTTGGACACATAGAGAAACACCACAGCTGCATGTGCCCAGAGAAAAAACCATGTGAGGATACAGCCAGAAGGTGGCCATCTGCAAGGCAAGCAGTGAGGTCTCAGAAGACACCAAACCTGCTGACACCTTGATCTTGGGCTCCCAGCCTCTAGTACTTGAGAAAATAAATTTCTGCTGTTTAAGCCACCCAGTCTGTGGTATTTTGCTATGGCAGCCCTAGCAAACTAATGCAGACACATTTGTGAATGTTAGCCATTACTAATGGTTGAACAATCCCAACAAATTTGTTTCCAGCTCTTAAAATTTGTACATAAAGATACTGATGAGATACTGAAAGAGAACACAAAATTACTCTTTCCAATTTTTAAGAGCTGATATCTTCTCTTAGATTTTTTAACTGTTGATTTCTTTCAAGCTTCTCATAAAGATCTCTTTCCTCCTGTCCTCACAGATTCCACCTTATATATACCTGTATATAAAAGTATACATTTATTGCTTCATGCATTTAAATTAGTATATGATGTAATCCACATAGTGAAGATAAAAGGAGAACAGTTAAAGAGGAATAGAAGGATGATAAAGCCATAAATAAGTCTGTAACTAAGCTATAAATGAAAGCTAGACCATGACCAGTCACCAGGAAAAGATTCCTTCTGTTAGCGCTTTTGTTTTGAAAATTAGCAAGACCCAGTAAAGAGATTTTTACAATCCACAGCCACATACCTTCCAGCCTCTGCTGGAAGAGACACTTACGTCTACTCTGGACATAGAAAGTTAATCCATGCAGATACTGGGAATGCTCAACCAGTTCTGACAATAAAAATGTTCTTCCAGTATTGGCATATCTGAGAACAGTTACTTCCAATGAAGCCTTTCAGCCACGCAATCCTAGGTCACCTAAAACAAGGCCAGCTTCTTCACATGTCTGCAAATCTCTCTTTATCCCTTATTTTTCTTTGCTAATCTTCTGTTCCTTCTTCCCTCGAGCTGTTGACTCTACTATTTCCACTGTACATTCTAGCACCTCGCTCCATTACTGTTTAGGGGGAAAAAAGAGCTTGGAGTCAGAAGAACCAAGTTTGAGAACTGGCAGCTGTGTGAAATCACCTAAGCTAATTATTCCTTCTATTTCTCTGCTTATTCCTCTGTAAACTCAGGGAGTGCTGGCCAGGAAATAAATTAAGAAAAGAAGTATGTTGTATGGAAAAAATATAAAAATAATAAATATAGTATAGAAAAACATACATTAAATATATTGTATACAAAAATGTAAATATTATATATAGTACAAATATATATATATGTTTAGGAAAATATAAATTGTATATATTACATTAAAAAGGCATCAAGTCATTAATTTCATATTTTCATCAGAATCTATGTAAATTATCAGAGATAGAAAAGAGAAAACAAAGAAAGAATATGGATAGACCATGGAATACTGTGGATTCTTTTACTTACGAGAGTAAGGGTAGCCAAGAACAACAAGGAAACCAATCAAGTTGAGTTAAATGTCTCTTGCAAAATTGCAATGTACAAAAAAGCCTCTCCTGGTTGTCCTGGCAATAGACACCAACCCCACTCCTACTTATGGCAATAGCATTAAAATAAGAAAAAGCACAAGTAAATAGAGCAAGCATTAATTAGAAGTAGATCCATAAAAGGATAATGAAAGAACTGGGGAGGAGTGTGAGAAAGATTGTATCACCAAGACTGATGTCATTATGGGGGAGAATATGACCCATGTATAAATGGACTAACTTGAACCTGTGAACTTGAGAAACCATCTGGACCTATTCCTTCTCTCACTGTTATTTAGGCTAGGCTGCTGAAATAAAGAGAATTAACAATAATTGAGTAGCTTTAAGAAGACAAGTGTATTTCTCTCATCTGATAGTCTGAAAGGAGCAGTCCAGGCCAAAAGGCTGCTTTGCTCCATATGGTCATTCAGAAACCCAGGATCCTTCCTTCATGTTTGTCCACCATTCCTCAGTGCCTGGTCTTGAGCTTGGGAGGGAGACGAGATGGCAGAGTAGAAGGATCTTGAGCTCACCTCCTCTCATGAGCACACCAAAATCACAACTAACTGCTCAACAAACATGGATTAAAAAAAGACTGGAATCTACCAAAACAAGATATTCTACATCCAAAGACATAAAGAAGAAACCTTCATGCCTGGTCTTTATCATATGATTAAAGACAGGTCACTGTCATATCAAGATTACATTTGGCTAATAGGCAGAAGAGATTGTAGTGGGACATACCCTAGACTAGGTCCAGAAGTGCCACACATCACTTCCATTCACATATTTTTAGAGAAAATTTAGTCACATGACCATACCTAACTTGGAAATAGAACTAGCTGTGGGGTTTGGGGGGTCTAGGGGAGTTGAGAATGGAATCTGCCTCAATATCAAGACAACAAAATCATGCTAAAATAACTAGAAAGAAAGATAAATGGGAATTAAAGATGTGCATCTATCTAACTTGGATTTTTTTGTGTCTTTTTCTCACTGAATAAAAGTAGGTATAATAGAAAAATGTCTACCAATAGCTAATTCACATAAAAATTCTCAGAATTTTCTAAAAACAGTATAAAGCATATTCAAATTCTTTAGGGGAAAATGTGTTATAAAGTGTAAATCATCACCACATGTTGTTTGGGATATTTAATTGAAACAAATTTTGTAATTATTTTATCTTTTCTAATCATGTAAAAATGTAATTTAAAATCTGTTTTATGCAATTCCAAATCACTTTAAATCCTGTTCTCATTTTACATATTACAATAGCAGGAACCCAAAAGAAAACTTTTCATTTAATAAATGCAATTCAATATTATATGTTTTTGTGGTTACCTAGGTAATAGTTGCCATAGCTCTGGAATGCATAATCAGTTTAACATTTTATTCATAATTGGTGCTACACTATAGCTTCAGATCACTATTTTAAATACAGTCATAAACAAGTGTATTAACCTTCGTGTTATCTATCAGTACCAAATATGCCTATTTGTTCCATCAGGGTCAATATTTCAAGTGCCAATTTATAATCTGTTCTTCTCTGCCTGTTCCCCTCAAGATCAAGAATTTTATAAAATTTCATAATTGTATATCTATATGTGTATTGGTCTTAAAGATGCTAATAGCTATACAACTGAATCTATATAAAAAAGAGATAACAAGTGCATTTCTATTCTAAGAATATATATAGAACATATAAACCCCCAACATATTTTTAATATAAGATTTATTTCTACTAATTAGGTCAACTGTCATAATTATTTAGCCAACCACTCTCTATCTAGGAAAAACAAAAAATTTGACCTTAATTTACATGTATAATTCCTAGATCTTTAATTATTGGGTTGTAATTCATTCTGAAGAACTTAAAAGTTTTGATTGGTGTCATACCAGGCATAAATGATTACCTCTTTTAAGCTGTTTGGTAATTTTAAATCAAGAAGTAGCATTGCATACCAGAGTAAGCAAGAGCCTAACGTCAGACTTGCAATCAAATTCTATGTCTGAAACTAGCTATGTGATTTTGAGCAAGTTACCTGAAACTCAGAGCCTCACTTTTCTCATCTATAAAGGAGTTTTTCAGGATCATTTTTAGTATTAAATGAGATAATGTATGTGGAAACAATCTAATAATAATGGCATGTGTGAGCCCATAGCAATTACTATAACTTAACTACCAATTAATTTTTCCTCTACTTGGTTAATTATAGATGCAGAAATGTAAATTGTATGCTGTCTCAAACAAAAAAGTTTATATAATTTATATTGATACATTTAGCTCTTGGCATCTAAGGTAGAAACTTTTGCATTAATGAAATTTATCCAAGTCTTTTTATCAAACACAGTATTTATAGTTTAGCACTACCTGTATTCTAAAACTGTAACAGTAGAACTTGAATGCCTTCATCAACTCACTAACTTATTTCAGATCTCTCATCTGTAAGAGAAAATAAAAAATGTAGTCCAAAGAGCACAATGTATGGTGCCTTTGAAAAAATAATCTCTTCTAGGGATAAAATGTAAACGCGCACACACACACACACACACACACAAACACACACACCTTTGCATTGCTTCTCTTTTCTCAAGTTCCAATTCCCTTTTTCTTAACCTTGCTTTCAAACAAGGCTTTCCTCTCTGCTATGAGCACAATGAAACTGCTCCTGTCAAGGTCACCATTGATTTCCATTTTACCATTTCCAAAAGTCAATTCCCAGCCCGCATCTTACTTGATCTCTTAGCAGCATTTGACATAGTTGATCATCTCCCCCTTTAAAAAAACAAAACAAAAGAAAACCAAACAAACAAAATCAAAAAAATGTTGTTTTTCTAGGACACCATATGTCCTGGTGTTCTTCCTTACAGTCTGACTGCTCCTTCTCTTTCTTCTTTGCTACCTACTCCTCTTTATCTCTACTTTTGGATTATGGAGTGCATTGGGTATACTTCTCTAGTTACACTCATCCACTCTCATTGCTGTAAGTTTCATCTATACTCAAATGTAATCTCATCCAATCTCATTGCTATAAATTTCATCTATACTCAAATGGCTCCCAAATTTAATCTCCACTCTACTTCTCTCAGCTTCATGATAATCTTTTTAAACTAATTGTTTACATGTCAACTAGAAATCTAACATACACTTACTCTTAATCTAACATACACTTACACTTAATCATACCAACCACAATGACTCTGAAACAACTCTTTTTCTCCCCACTAGGACCATGAACCTGTTCCTCTCCCGTTCTTTCCCCCATGTTTCCTCAAGCCACCAGCCCAGAAGTCATCCTTGACTTCTCTCTTTTTTCATCACCTGCATTCAACTCATCAGAAAGCCATGGTGTGAAAATACACAAGAATCCTACCTCTTCTCACTGCAGCACCACTAATACCCTCGTGCAAACCACAGTTCTCCAATGTGACTTTTATCAAAATGTAAATCAGATCATGACACCCACCTGTTCAAAACGTTCCATGTTACTCAGAAAATATCCTAACCATGGTCTTAATGTTCGTATTTATTTTCATAGCCTATCTTCACAATCCCACCCCCTAACTCCTTCTGTGAATTTTCTTCATTTCAGCCACGCTGGCTCGTTCCCATGTTCAGATCTTCTCACTGCTATCCCCTCTCCTGGAATATCCTTACCCCAGATCACCAAAATGATTGAAGCTAACTTCCAAATTTCTGCTCCATTATTATCTTATCAATGTCCTTCCTCACTAACCTATTCAAAATAAACTTCCCACTTTTTCTTCTTATCCTATTTTAATCTACAAAAAAAAAAATGAAATGAATTAAAAGATGCTCCTCTCAGACCTCCCTTCAAGAAAGGATCCATTGCCCAAAAGTGAGGAGTGGGCTTAACCAACAGCCCCACTATTAACTCCTTCAGAACCTGCCTCAGCTTTGAGTACAGGTGATATGATTCTCTGGGTGACATCAGCCAACGTGTCAATACAAAGACCCAGCCATTCCTAATGAGAATTCTTTGCTCTAGAGTGCCTCAATTGACTGGTAGGAATATTGTCAGGGGCAGCATCATAGCTGACCTCTGCCCAACCCCGATTCCTTCCTTTTCTGTTCACTAATGTTAGTCCCCAATAAACCTTTTCACTCCTGTGTCCATTTCAGTGTTTACTTTCTAGAGCACCCAAGAGACACAGCAAATTATATCATATACTTGTTTATTGTATCTCTCTCTCAATAGAATGTAAGTTCTATAAAAGCAGTGAGTTTGTCTTTTCAACTGTGTATGAAAAGACATACATAGTTCCTAATGCCCAAAACAGAATCTAGGATAAGATAGGTAATCAACAATTAATTATGACTAAATAAAGAATGACTTTGAATAAGAGAATTTACTAATACATAAACAATATTATAGCACCATTAATAAAATGTAAATAAAATAGGAAAAATACCAACCACAATTTTGCCATCCCAATAAATCATCTTTAAATTATCTTTTTTTTTCTTTAGCTACATCCTTACAAAATTATTTAGTTATATACTTTTAGTCACAACATCACAAATACAATTTTTATTCTATTGGTTAATTTTAACTTAACACAAAATTTTTCTAGATTATCATAGAATGTTCAGATTATACATTTCTAGTGGTATTTATGTTTCATGAGAGAGATATAGGATAATTTATTAAATTGTTGAGGTTTCTCTAAATCAAATTTTTCAGTATTAGAAGTAACAGCACGGTAAATATCCCTTAAATGTCTGAATATTTTAGCAGTGAACAGAGCTAGGTTGGATATTATATCAGTAATATTAGGTTGGGAATAAGGAATTTTTTTTATTATTATATGACCCCAGTTTGTTGCAGTTTGCCAAAAACAATGCTATGGATGTTAGAAAAGACCTCCTCATTATGGATGGGCTTGGCAGAAATAATATAAATTAAAGGGAGAATAAGAGTTTATCATGACCTCTAGAAGTGTCTTTGAATTGTCTTTGTATGAACTCTTGAATTGCCTTCTAAATGGACATGCAGACTTAGAATTATGTTCTCAAGCTCTGTGCATACATGCTACAGATGCTAATAAGATTTTGTAACTAGGTAGTGCAAGGTTCATATCAAGGCAGTTTAACATGCCTGGTCATTAGAGCACAAGTTATTTAATTTTAATAGCAAGAGACTTTCTCTAAGTTTAATAATCTAATAATGGTCTCAGAAAATTGACAATGTAAAAAAATTATATTTTATCACATTTTAGTAATACACTGAGTAAAGCATGATTTGAAAATGTATAATCCACTGGTACTTCCTAGCCCTTGACAGAGACGAGTAGAAGCTTCATGACGTATGAGGTGATAGAGTAAGATCATTTGAGAATCCTTAAGTATCTGCCATACACTATAAGATCATTTACTGAAATTATTAAATACTGTTTCACAAAAACTCTTAAATACTCTCTTGTTCTAGTGCTCCAATTAATTCCTTGACCTATTTGCAACAAAGCTTCGTAAGGACTTTAGTCTTAACCTGCAGTACAATTGAAATTATTATACTCAATGTAATCCCATTACGAGAGCAAAACATGTATTTCGTTGTATTTAGTTAAGTTAGGCTAAGCTATGGTAACAAATTCCAAAATTTCAGAAGCTTAACACACCAGAAGTTTTATTGCCCATGTGTCAGTGTGGCTCTTCTTCATGCAATCATCCAAGACCAAGTTTCTTTCCATCCTAAGGTTTTATCATTCTCATCAGCCTCTGCAAGTAGTCAAAACAAGAGGAAAGAAAGCATGGAAGAGGCCGACCTACTATTGCAAAAGCCTCAAGGGGCTTCCCTGGTGGCACAGCGGTTAAGAATCCACCTGCCAATGCAGGGGACGTGGATCCGAGCCCTGGTCCGGGAAGATCCCGCATGCCAGAGAGCAACTAAGCCTGTGCTCCACAACTACTGAGCCTGCACTCAGAGTCCGCGAGCCACAACTACTGAGCCTGCGTGCCACAACTACTGAAGTCCGCGCGCCTAGAGCCCCTGCTCTGTAACGAGAAGCCCGCGCACCACAACAGAGAGTAGCCCCCGCTCGCCACAACTAGAGTAAGCCTACGCGCAGCAACGAAGACCCAACACAGCCAAAAATAAATAAATAAAATAAATAAATTTTTAAAAACACCTTCAGATGAGAATGACACATATTATTTCACATATTTAGCCATATAACTACACTCTAATCGCGAGGGAACTAACACAATCTAAATATGTTCATTACTACAGTCTTACTAATATAAAAGGAGAGAATGATTTTGGAAGAAAGAGTCTCTTAAATATTTATACAAAATTTAAACACTATATACTTAAAAATTGTACTTAAGACCACTCCTTAGAGATAACTACTGTAAAGTGTTGTTACGTATTCCAACTTATTGTATTCATATGTTTAAATATATTTTAAATGAGTCCATAGTGCGCCTAACATTTTTCAACTTTAGGATAAAATTTAAAATTCTTAATATGGCTAGCAAAATGCTAAATAGACAACTTCTTGGCTTCCTCTTCCCATCCATCACTGCACCCAGCCACATAATCCTTTCTTCTGTTCTTAGAACATTCCCATTTACATCTGCAGTTTCTCTGTCTGGAACCTTCCAGTTTCCTCAGGACTAGAGCCTTTCCTTTCTTCAGATATCAACTCAAAAGTCATCTTCTTAGAGAAGACTTCCTTCAGCACTGATCTAGGATAGTATCTTCAATACATTGACTCTATCTCATCAACCTATTTAATTCCTCTTTAGCATTTATCACAGTCTGAAATTATCTTATTTATCTTCATTAGGGGATAAGTTCCAAAAAAAAAGGATGTTTCTGTCAAGTTTGGTTTGTCTGGTGTATAGAATGGTACCTCGTATACAACAGGTGCTCAGTAAATGAAAGAGTAAACGAATGAGTGGTTCTATGACTTTGTAACAAACCAACTGAGAATTTAGTGGTTTAAAACAACGATTTGTCATTTCTCACCACTCTGTGGATCGGGAACTCAGGCAATACCCATCTCAGTGGTTCTTCTGCCCTAGATGATATTGACTAGTTTCATTCAGAAGCAGTTGCAGTCAACTGGAAGCTCATTTAAGAGCTTCTCAACCTTCAGAATGTCTCTCAATGTGCTGCTAATCATTCAGTCATCTAGCCTGGATTTCTTTACATCACGTCTGCTGAGATCCAAGAATGGGAAATGGAAGCTGCAGTATCTCTTAAAGTTTAGTGTAAAAATCCCAGAATTGCACTTCCACCGCAGTCTGTTGGTCTAAGTAAGTCACAGTCTAGCTCACATTCAAGGAGAGAGCAAATAAACCCTGTTTCTTAGATTCTGTGCATGTACAGTGAAGGGAGAAAGTATTGACAGTCATATTTGGAAGCCATATACCATATACCCCAGTATATGGAAATGCTGGCATAAAAGATTTGAACATTTTAAAAATCGATATTGCCAAACGGTCTACAAACAGGCTAAAAATATTGTTTTGGAGTCTGCCCTAATTTGCTCAGCAACCCTCTCCTGGATGGATCATACTTTGATTCTTATAGATCAATGAAAAGGAAATTTCAAGTCACAGAAAAACCAAGCTAAATCAAATGTCTTCAACCTGTCCTTTAGTCCAAATTAAGCATAATGTACCTAAATTATTTGAACTTGACCACTCTGATTTGGGATTTCTGACTGAACATGGGAGTCCACCCCTCTGAAGCTTCCTGAGCTCCAGAGATATTAGAAGGTAAATGAGGAAAAAGGAGAAGAGGTGCTCAGATCCATTATTATTTTCCCTGGACAGAGAGTGATGCTGCCAATGAAATTTAGCCACGGTCCCCAGCCTTATTCCCTTTAGCCATCTGCTCAAGCAAAATCTCATTAGAGGAGCTTAGCTAAGAGATAAATGCTTTTCTCTCCATTAAGTAAGGTAGGTGGGCAATTTTCCTGAACAGTAGAGACTCGAGAATGAGCTATAGATTTGTTATTCACTCTCCCTATTAGGAGAGGTGAAGATATATACTTATAAAAGAGATCTCAACCTAGTATATATTAGATTCCACTGGGAAAAATGTTTTAATTAGTAGTGTCTATGCTCCACTCCCAGAAATTTTTACTTGATTGGTTGGGGGTATTTTCTAAAAGTTACCAAGGAGTTTCTCACATGTAGCCTGAGTGAGACCTCTACCTTAGAGTAAAGAGTTTGGTAACAATTGGAAAACTTCACTTATAAACAATGTCTATAGTATTGTTTTTCTCCAGACCCATTAAAAGAAAAAAAAATTTACACAGCTGACATTCATTAGAGATTCTCCTGAAAAATTCCCCCATAGCAAATATTTGTTACTCCTACCCACTGTGTTTAAAAGTGTCTGTTTCCTCACACCCTGCCAATTAGATATTATTAGTATTTATTTTTGCTGCCTTTTGTTAAACTAAGTAGAGGCAACCACTTAAACATTGTTTCAATCTGTAAATATGTATAGAAAATAAATATACACAATAACATTTTTACTCCTTTAATTCTTTAGGTTAAAACTGATGCTACAAATCTTTTGCTTGTAATAAAGCAACATGACCTTTGCAAGTCACTTAAATTCTGTCTCAAATTCCCTATGTCTAAAATAAAGGTAATAATATAGATTACAAGTGTTGTTACAAGCATTTAGTGAAATAATATATGAAAAGTGCTTAGCAGAATGCCATACATAAAGCCAACACCCATTAAGTGATAGGTGTTTTCGTTCTATTATTGTTGTTACCTTCTGCTATATATAAGGCACATGTTATCATTTGATAATTCATTTCATGTTTTCATAGATAAATGCACCCTAGTCAGGCTTTGTCTCTATCATTTCACAAATACTGTTTATGTCAAAGCCACCGATGTCTTACATTAAACCAAATCCTGTCTGCTCTTTTCTGATCTTATCAAAGAACAGAGCCTAGTATTCAATAAGAATTTGTTCAATGTATACACAGACTTATTAACTCTCTTTATGACAGAAAAACTAAAACTTGAAGAGCTAGTGCAAAATATCTCTGGGCAAAAAAATAAGAGTAATCACTTTCCCTGAAACTTTGCATACATTCTTTAATTACTTCTAAGTAAATTTGTCAATCAATTAATGTTTATTCAATTGCGAACTAAGTGCTGTCTGGAAATAAACAACAAAACATTAGGCATGATCCCTAATATCAAGGTGTTTTAAATTTAGATGAGACAAATAACTATACATAAAAAGTTAACTACCAGGCAGCAAACATTAAATGCTAAAGAATGACACAAATATGAATAAGGAGAAATAGTTTAAGATTCAAATGCATGTACTTCACAGGATAATAATCAGGAGCAGTTATTTTTGTTTTCTTCATTGTTGAAATGTAATTGCATTTTTTAAAGATTTTGATGCCCAACCGAATATGTAATCTGGTAACAAAATTTTGAGAAACCCTTAGAAAACTATTTCAGACAATTCAGGAAAAATAAAAACAAAAATTTTAATGATGCTTATTAAGAAAAATAACTAAATTGAAGTCATCTTCAGGAGGATTAAGTGTTTGGGAGAGGGAAAAGAAGCCTGTGCTGTTTTGGGCAGAAATTGACACATTTGGTTGTTCTGCCTCATATACATATTTGAGGAATTATTTGAAAGCTAATTATATATTTCATAGTTGTAATTTTAAAATAAAGAGTTAATTGCATATTCCTAACTGCAGAGATTTCTACCACATATGTGTGTTTCCCAAAAAAATAAATTTTTTTCTTCAGAGTAACTGTCTCTGAAGTCATGACTCTTGAGGTGAGTCTAAATAATGCAAATCAAAAAAGTGATACGATTTTTAAAAAAAATCATAGTGTGGCTAAGCTTATCAGATTAGTTTATTGTTTGTTAGGAAGATCTGAGGTAATATAAGCTCATCAAATGCCTAGAGAAAATGAAGGATGCTGTTACTGGGAAAAAGGTCACAGAAAAGGGAAATGTAAAAATAAATGTTACCTACTTTACACTTTTGAAAACAGCTGGCCTGGTCATCCACCAACAGCAAAGTTCTTTAATTATTCTTGAAAGAAATGGCAGGGAGGGTCAAGTTTAAGCATAACCTATCAGCAAAAGACAACAGTCCTCAATTTTCCATGAAAACAATTCAGTAATATGTAGTCTTGAAGTCATCCTGTATGCCCATATCACCATGGTAACCTCCAGCTCAGTCTGGATGACGTCTGCAGAGCATAAGAACATTCCTTTAAAGAGAGAAGAATGCATGCAGGTCACACACATACAAGCACAATGCAAGAGAATAAAAGATTCATTTACAGGGAAGTGCAAGCTGCATGTTGTAGGCGCGCAAAGTTTGGATAATAAAACCTTTCTGAGTCTCTTTTCTTATATGAGGCATGCAAAAATTTAACCCCAACTATTGAAGCTGGGAGCACCTCCGATTTGGCAAGAAGAAAATACCTATAAAATAAAATGTGAGTAATACGGGGATATTTTTCCTGGCTACATAATCCAGAAAGCTATTTTCCCCACCCAAAACCAAGGTGGGAGAAATCTGATTTCTCCTCTGGAGATACAAAACATCTTTTTTTGGAAGCCATGTACCTCTATTCCCAGGCATTACTGTGTAAGGCATTAGTGAAATATATTTGCACATAAGGAAAGCTGCATTTAATTCAATGTTAACGATAATACATTTATCCATGTGAGAAATAAGCACAGACAAAAATAGTTAGAAATAATAATAACAAACACTTTTATAATGCTTATTATTTAATAGACACTTTACATATATTTACTTTCTTAATTCTTCCATCAACCCTGTAGTATAGGTGCTATTATTTTCCCTCTTTATAGACAAAGAACTAAAAACACAAATAGGTTAAGTAATTTTCTCAAGGCCACGCAGCTAATAAATGACTGATCCAGAATTCAACCTGAGACAGTTTGGCTCCAGAGTCTGTATTCTTAATCACTATGATAAGCCTATATTACCACACAGAATTCTTTTTTCTTTAGTTTCGAATGATAAAATGCCTCAAGTCTGCTGTTGTGTTAGTTACCTATTGTTGCATTAAAAATGGTTTAAAACAATAAGTAATTATTATTTCAAAGTTTTTGTGAGTCAGGAATTCCGGAGTAGCTGGGCTGAATGTTCTGGCTGAGGGTTTCTTATGAGCTCGCAGTTAAAATCCTAATGAGGCTACAGTCACTTGAAGGCTTGGCTGGGGCTAAAAAATCTGCTTCCAAAATGGCTCATTCTCATGACTGTTGGTAGAAGGTCTCAGTTCCTTACCGCCTGAACTTCTCCATCTAGCAGTTTGGTTAGCCTTACCACATGGCAGCTGGCTTCTCCCAGAGTGAGAGTTGCCCCCAGAAGAGTAGAGCAAAACAGTTGCCAAATTGTCCCATACCATCACTTCAGGCATAATCTATTGGTCACACAGAATGCCGTATATTTATGAAAGCCATACACAAAGGTATGGGTATCAGGAGCAGAGGATCACAGGGAACCACCTGGGAGACTGCTGATCATAACTGTAATTTGAATTTATTTGATTAATGCAAGGCAGGGCTGGGACAAAAAAAAAGGCAAGTGAGGTGTCTATGGGGTAAAATTTAAGGAGGCACCAGGGGCCTACCCTGCACTTCTGTGACCCAGAGAAGGAGTACTTCTGTATGTTTTGTTCCCTAGGCACCTTTCTTGCTTCACCCTAGTACCAGCCTTGGTACAAAGGATAACAGGTTTCCATGTTTTAACTTACTGTTTTTCCAATTATTTAGTACTGTTGGTTTGCACCTTCAGGGGCTTCCCAGATGAAATCCAAAATGGGCCCTCGTACAGAGAGAGCATGGAGAGCGGAAGAAAGAGGCAGACACTCCAGATTGGTAGGTGGCGGATTTATTAAGCAAAGGAACGCAAGGATTGACTTGGGCACTGCAGAATGAGTAGATCTCTGCTCCATCTGCCAGAATCTTAAGAGTTTATACAGAGGCCTTAATGTGGTTCAGATAGACACTTGGTCACGTGGTCTCAACAACACATTGTTCTCTCAAGGTTTGCTCCATAAACACTCTAATATTGTGATATTTGAGTTACATTTATGCCAGTTTTTCTGGGGCAGTGGTTTATGATCTTACCCTAAAAAAGTTAAAATTACTTCTTCATCGTGAATTACAGCATAATTTATTCAGACTTTGCAGTGTTTGCTCCTTTGTCCTACAAAACTCCGTCATCATTTTTAAATGCAAGAATGTGACCTTCATTACTAATTGTGATCTGGCAATAAGAACAAGAACTAAATTTCATTTTTTGAATTTAATTTTGTTTCATTGAACTTTATGAAAAAGGGATAACAAAAAATTTATGAAGTAAACAATAGTATAAAGTAGTGACAACAACAAAGGAAATAGTTTATCCCTACTCTGGCATATAAACTTCTTTTTTAACCCGTTTTCTCCTAGTCATGGTCTAGTTGCACACAATAAATCCCAGCAAAGATATACTTGTTTTGTTTTTCACTTATATCCTAAATATTTATCAATGTATTATGCACTAACCCTCTCTATGTGCACTACTGCCACATAATTCCTATATCATTTCACATCTTGTTTTTAAAAGCGTCTTATTTCAGAAAATTTCAATCACATAGGAATGTAGAGATATTGGTCTAGTAAACCCTTTTACCATAACCCAGCTTTGACAATCATCAGTCACCTAATCAATTCTAAATCAGAAGCCATTCAAACCTCACGAAATTAAATTAGATATTTAACTTGAAAATTAAGTTTTTACAGCATTTCTCAACTCCATGAGAGACTTTCACTATTTTACTAGTACATATGAGTAGCCTACCTCACCTTGAAAGGATACTTTCCATGGACTGAACTGACAACTAGACAAGAATGAACCAAATGTCTTTGAGTTGCCCAAAAGGCTAGACTGCATTAGAAAATTCCAGACTGTGTTATATATATATTAATAGATGCAAAATCATATTAGAAGAAATTGAAAGTCACCCCAAATTGAAAAATAGCAAAGCCTCTAGAATCGTCAATTAATGGTGACTTGTTTATCTTTTTCAATTGCTTCAATCATTGTAAAAAAAAATAATTTTTAAAGAAAAAAAGTTTGAGAAATGATAAATCTGGAGAAAAAAAAGAAAAAAACAAAATGTATTTTGTTATCTGAGACCTGGGGAGAGGAGCTATTGACTGCCGAGTTCAATTAGGTTTCAGAGAAGAAAGTCAGAATTAGCAAATCCTTAACAAGCCACTCTGGCAGGAAGTTAATTTTTGATTAAATAACATGATTATAGAGTGAGGGAGCTTAATTCATAGGGAGATATTGGATGATATCCAAATATATTACTTATTTCTGAGAATTAAAAAACAACTTGAAATAGCATGAAATGATCTTTTAAATAGCATTAAGATAACAACTTAAGAATTGATAGCAACTAGTGATATCTACCTAATACTTAAATATTAACTATTAGCATGGGTTTGGCAATGTAATTCATACTAATATATTTTTAAACTTTTGTTTAAAATATGACAAAGAAGTTTCCATTGTTGATTTGAACACACATAAAATAGGTAACAATGAAACCTACACTCCAGAGAGTTGATAGCAGCTGTAAAAGGAAAACTGGACTAGGTACCAAATGATTTAGATTTTAGCTTTAACTCTTTCTCTAAATTCTTATATATTTGGACCTCAAAATAGTTTGTGTAAAAAGTATTGACCTGAACTAAGTTAAATAGATGATTAAGCTAAAATTAAAAAAAAGATTCTCTAATATATGCAATATAAAAGGATAATAATTAAATGTAAATGGTAGTTCTGTTTAAGGTTCTATTTTCAAATCAGAAATCATAGAAAAGCTCCAAATGATCTGTCTGTGTTGAACTTATATTCAGACAGGGGGAAAAAAGTATACGTTACTGTATGATAATGTTAGTATATAATATCAACCAGACAGGCTTTCTTCCAAAGCATAAAAATAAAAATACATACTCAGCGTAACATAGCCATTCTAATATACATTACTAATTATCAGATATGTATTAACACTGCTTAATATACATTTCATTGTAAATCCAATTTATATTCTCCATTTGTGATGCAGCACTTAATGAGTCCAATTACTGAACTTTTGAGCAATGATTGTAACTAGCCTGGATTATTTGATATACTCTGGGACAAGGCCTATTTCACTACAGATTCTGAGTAGGAAACAGAAAATACTCTAGATCTCAAAGCGTAGTCTCTAGTTCGGCAATCCAGCAACTTCTTATATCTTGATATTCTTGCATCCTACCCCCATGCCTAATAAATCAGAAATTCTGGGAGTGCAGCCAGGTAATCTATGTTTTAACAAGTCCACCAGGTCTCTCTGAGTCACACTAAAGCTTAAGAACCACTGCTCAAGATATTTTATGTAAGAGTGAATGAAATACAGGTTAGGTGCTTACAGAATCATTGAGAAGGCTACAAGAGCAAGCTCTGAACAGGGTCTCCAGAAATAAAGAACAGAACAGAACTGACTCATTAGGGAATGACCACCTCTGGGTCCACTTCTGGAACAACTGATCTCAAGAACATATGCTGTACCTTCAGGATGCTGAAACTCAGAAACCACTGTTACTGCTTCCACCTATGTGCCTCTCAGTACCAGAAGCTGTGGAGTGGAGCCTGAGACGCAGCAGCAGAAGCACCTCACATCTCCATGACTTTATTTCTCACAGAATAACAGTCAAAGCGGACAGGAAGATTGCCTCTGCCTCCCAAATCTGACACCAGTGCACATGGAGAGATCCCCTGTGCAACTAGAAACATGGCTACATGGGAATAACAGTGCCGACACTGGCATCCAATGGGCATCATAGTTCAATCACTACCTGGACATGATCTATACTGTTTTGAAGTACGTAACTAGCATTATCATTTGGTTTCATCACGGTCTTAAAGTATAATTTAAGAGCTACCGAGGAAACAAAGGTTTAGAGGCAATTTAAAAGAATTTTAAAAGAATCACAATTAATTTGCTGCGTGTCATTATCATCATTTATGAATTTGTACACTTGCATTTTCATTGGGTAACTTGAACAAGTAAAACAATGCCCAGCTTTACCTTGGGAAGACGCACCTAAGCAATTTACATAAAGATGACAAACAGATAATTGATTGATAGATAGCAATAACTTACATTTGTATAATATAGTACTTTACTCTCTATACACTATAATTGAGGTAAGTAGAGTATAATATATGCATTTTCATATGAAGAAACCAAGTCTCAAAATTATAGATTGCCACATGATCGTAGCTGAATAATAAGTAAAAGAATGTATGTCTGGGCTTCCCTGGTGGCACAGTGGTTGAGAGTCCGCCTGCCGATGCAGGGGACACGGGTTCGTGCCCCGGTCCAGGAAGCTCCCTCATGCCGCGGAGCGGCTGGGCCCGTGAGCCGTGGCCGCTGAGCCTGCGCGTCCAGAGCCTGTGCTCCACAACGGGAGAGGCCACAACAGTGAGAGGCCCGCGTCCCGACAAAAAAAAAAAAAAAAAAAGGAATATATGTCTTCTAACTCCTAGGCCAGTGTTTATTCCAACACACTTTAATGCCTGACTATATGTCCTCTGAGAATTCTTACAACACACAGCATTATAGAAAAAAATGGGTACTGAGCCAGGGACAGGAAAATAGTGTGAGTGCAGGGCAAACAGGAACAAAGCAGGGGCCTAAGGCTGAGTTTTAAAGAACGATCAAATTCAAATGAAACCGTTGCAAATCTAATACAATTCTAGGTATATTTGTATATCCGTCAAGATAAGCTTAGCTATGCTGAGATAACAAACAACCTCAACATCTGAGTGGTTTAAAACTATGAAGGTTTATTTCTTGCTCCATTGAGGGATACATGGGAACCCTAATCTGGCATATCTTCATTCAGGAACTCAAGCCAATGAAGTAGCCATTAACTGTAACACTGCAGATCATCCAGCCAGAGGAAGAGCACACTCTAGAGAATTTCTTACTGGTAGTTAAATGACGCACTTCACTAGCTCACACGTCACTGACCAGGAGGCAGCACATGGTCTAACCCAACTACAGCGGAACTAGGAAGTGCAATCCTATTACATGCTTGCAAGGTGGAAAGAAAGCTGTAAATACTTGGGAAATAGAATGAATGTCTACCACAATGTCAAAGCCAAATTAATAAAGGAAGTTTTTATCAAGAACTTGGAACTGAAGGTCAGAGACAGCCAATTAAGGTAGATGATGCAATGTTGATATAAACTTGGTATCTGTGAGTAACCATTTTTCCATTATGGTCAGAGGGAAGTAGGAGAAGCCAGTCTACAAAGGAAAAAAAAAAGTGAGGCAAATGTTTAGAGCAAAACAGAGAAAAGTGACTAATTATAGATCAGGGTCCTGATGGCTTTCTTGATCTTGACTATAAGTGATTTGAGACCCCCTAGCTGCTCTTGAGTTCCACTGGGTAACTCAATATATATCATTACAGTTCCTGTTTTTCCTAAATTCACTCAAGTTGGTTTCTGTTTGCAATCAATAGAATATTAATTAAAGCAATCATACTAATTAATTCCATAGTATTTCTCTATCAAGTAAAATGCAATATAGAGTCCAACCAATATACTAGTTTCTCACATTAATGGGCCTTACTTTATTTTCCCTGCCCACAACATACTGATACAGAAAATTATTTTAATCTGGAATTGCTATCACAATATTAAAGAAAGGAAGATAATGGTATTAAAGAATTTGGATATTTTTCTCAAAGTTAAAAAATTGAATTCCATTAATCTATATGAACTCCAATGAAAATAAATTGTAAATTTTTTAAAGTTTTTTGCCAAAACAGAAACAAACAATGATGAGATTTTTTTAAGAACTGACAAAGTGCCAAATGACCAATCAAGTCATCTAAAATTTAAAATATTAAAATAAAATTCATATCAGCCAGAGAACAAATTATTAGAATGTATAATGATATTCAGAGAAATGGAACACTGTTCAACTCAAGCAAACAAAATGTTCAAATTCAGAATGACATGTAAATTACTCCTACCAGCGAAAGTAGAATATATAAGAGAAAATTCCTAAAGTTCCTAAAATTCTTAACATGATTCTTCCAGGAACATTTCATAACAGCTACATATGTCATGTCCTTGAGTGCAGCTGTGATCTTCCATATATTCTCAAGTTGCAAAGTGACAATTGTGGGACACAACCCTTTTTTTGTTAACTTTATATGCAAGAAAATCATTTGGTTCATACTGTGAAAAAATTAGACAATCATGAGTAAAGGCTGTCAGATAGTCCAAGCTGTCAACTTGGTCTAAACATTTCTGAAAAGACAAAGTAATTTGACCAGAACTGCCAAAAATGTGCAACTACTTTAAGTGCATGCTTGAATAAACATGAAACAATATTTGGATTTACTGATCAACGATAAGATTTTGTGTTACATTTATAAAATTTCATTCAAAAATGTTTTCTCTTAGTAAGATAGCCAACAGTGCTTTTAAATATCAAACACTGGAATCTATTTCTTCAGAAATGCAGCATAAATAAAAGTATGATATTAATCACACAAAGGTTAAGTGTGATGATCTGAAGTAAAACACATACTACCTATGATAAGATTGTGATTCAATCGTTATATCTTCCTGCATAATCCCCCTAATTTGTATCAGCAAATCATACTTGTCTAAGCACAGTATTTTACAATATTTTTCTTTTCTATTTACATGGGTTATAAAAATTGTGATTTTCTTATCATTCATAATCTGTAGTCTCAAGTAGATTCAAAATACTGACCAGCCATAAACATTAGCAGACAGAGACCCAGTGGTGAGTGGCTGTCTGCAACATGGTGGTATTGATTTATTTTAAAAATAGTTGAGTGTCTGCTCAGTGCTAGACATTGTTTTAAATGCTTGGGATTCAGCTAGGAAGATGACAGGCAAGGTCTCTACTTTAGTAAATGTTAATAACTTGTTAGAAAGATATTTTAAAACAAACAAAAATATGGGATATAAGTGCTATGAAGAAAAGTTGAAGAGAGTAAAATTACAGACATATAATGCACCAATGCCGCTTCTCAGGACTCAAATTGGATATTCCAACAGCCTCTTTTAACCTCATTTCATAACCTCAACATTAGAGTATTTGTTTATCTATAACATGTGTACACAGTAATAACTAGTTTTACATGTAAAACCATAGCTTAAAAAATATATTTATTAATATTAGCTTGGTTTTTCCTCAAAATGGAGCAACAGAAACTTTTTTATACCCATTTTAAAATAGAGAAAATGAGCCTCAGGGACCTTAAATGGCTGGCCCAGGTCTATGTGACATGCAGGGACTTGAACTCAAGTGCACTGAAGAAAATTTTATTGCAATTCTTTGTTATGTCAGGCACATGATGGATATTATAACAATGAATATGGCATATCCCTGACTTGAGTGTTTTATCCAGGATATGGTTCACTGTTCTTAATCCCTGGGTACAAACACTAAAATTAACCTGGAAAAAAATCTAACCCATAGAAAACATAGGATCCTCTGAAATAAGTCAGAGGCTTAGTCTCTGTCAGTCTTCCTTCTGGTAGATGACTGTATCACCTCCAAACCATCAGAGACTGCATGCAAAAAATTCAGGTTTTCCATCTTAAGATTGAACCTTCCTTTTTACAATTTATAAATATCACCAAAGATAAATGGAAGAACCAGAGAGCAAGCTCAAGAGAGAACATTAGCAGAGACATCCTTGTGTTCCGCACGCATGACTGACATAATCACACTGGAAGACTGAGGTGGGGGTTCCCACAGCCCTAGTGGTCATCAGCAGAGTTGTACTCAGCGTCCTGTGCAGGACGACGGAAGTGGCTCTTCTTACCATCTTAAATGTGCTTTGATACAAATAGCTTCTCGGGATCATTGATGTGCTAAATGGCTTTTGGAGAAATGGACTTAGAAAGCTAATTGAGAGGCAGTCCAATAGATTTCCCTAGAGGTACACTAGTAGATTTTCATGACGAACAGTGTTGCTAAAAATGGAAGTGTTCATGTTGGTGATAAAAGGCCTAATATTGGCTAATGTCCACAGTAGTACAGAACAATCAGCAAATTTTTAACAAATGCTTTCATTTATGCCTCCAATAATACAGGTAAGGTTTGCAAATCAAGTCTTCCTTGACTCAATGAATTCATGTTATTAATAAACATGAAAGTAACTTTTTAAAAGTATATTTGACTTTATTGTACTCTATATCTCAGGGAAATCTCTTACATATGTATCACTTGTCAAAACATTACAAATTGCATAAAACAGCATTTAAACATTAGAATTAAAATAGTAAAAGGGGAATAATTCACTATTTTTAAATTCAATTCTCTATCTTTATCCTCCTCTCAGAATTATCTAATGGATATGGCTAATTACCTTGGAGAATATGCTTCTATACAGTTTTCTTGCACTAGGACCCTGGTTGTTGGAGGTCATTGAGAGGATGTGACCACTGCTTGACCCCAAGCTGGCTCTAGGCAACTGTAGACTCCCCAACCCCTTCCCTGTTTTTAAAATGTCCATTCTGCATACCGTTCCCAGAGCAGTTTTCAAGAACAACGCCTTGAGAGAACAATGTGTTGTTGAGACCATCTGGACCGTGTACCTGACTGAATCCAGTTAAGGCTTCTATAGAAACTTTTAAGATTCTGGTGTGTGGGTGTGGAGATCTACTCATCTTGCAGATACCCAAGACAAGCCTCATATGTAATTTCCCTTGCTTATTAAAACTGCCACCTACCAGGACTTCCCTAGTGGCACAGTGGTTAAGACTCCATGCTCCCAATACAGGGGGCCCGGGTTCTATCCCTGGTCAGGGAACTAGATCCCACATGCATGCCGCAACTAAGAGTTCACGTGCCACAACTAAGGAGCCGGCAAGCCACAACTAAGGAGCCTGTGAGCTGCAACTAAGACCCAGCACCACTAAATAAATAAATATTTAAAAAAGAAAAAGAAAATACAGATCTCTCTCAGGATAGCCACAGCTTTATTAAAAAAATAAAATGCCACCTACCAACCTAAGTGCTCATAAATGGATGAATGGATAAAGATGTGGTATATATATACATATATACATGTACAATGGAATACTAGTCAGCCATAAAGAAAGATGAAATCTTGCCATTTGCAACAATATGGACGGACCTGAAGGGTATTATACTAAGTGAAATAAGTCAGATGGAGAAAGACAAATGCCATGTGACTTCACTCACGTGTAGAATATGAAAAACGAGCAAACAAAATAAATGAACAAACCAAACAAAAACAAACACATAGATACAGAAAGCGGAGTAGTGGTTATCAGAGGGGAAGGGGATGGAAGGCAAAATAAGTAAGGGGATCAACTGTGTGGTGACAGGTGGAAACGAAATTTTGGGTGATGAGCACTCTGTAGTGTATACCAAAGTAGAAATACAATATTGTACACATATATAATACATAATGTTATAAACCAATGTTACCTAAATAAAAAGTAAATTTAAAAAAAAGAGAAAAAAAAGCTGCCTCCTTTTGTGTGTGTTGGGGCAGGGAGCATTCAGATTTCACCTGGGAAGCTTCCAAGGTCACAAACCAATGCCAGTCAGTCAAGGTACAAGTAAATGAGGACAAGACCCCAGGAATCTGTATAACGATTTTGTTCTCAACAATTCCTTCCAAGGCTCCCATGCAATCCTGACACAGGCCAGACCCTTGTGTGGAGCCTATTGTGCTCAGGGGACATGGCCATGCATGTGCTGTGAGCCTGGTGCATAGAGGATGCTGGTTCTCAGGCAGCCCAAACACAAGCCTCCGGCATGAGCACCTGTGCCCAAACAGCAAGGATAATCTCCCAAATTCAAACTCATGGCTTAACAGAGCTTGGCACTGTTGGAGCACTCCATGAATACCTATTTAATTGATTAACTAATGATAAGGGAAAGTGGCAGAATCCAAAAAGTGAGCATAATACTGTCAAATTTTAAAAACAGCAAAGCAAGAAGAGTCAAGAAAAGATGATGAGACTTTCCTATTTAATTAGTATGCCTTTGATGAATCATAAAATGTGCAATATGCTGAAATCATGTCAGTTTAGACTGACTAAAGGGAGTCTACAGTACATAAGCCCCACTCCCTTGTTCTCAGATAGGTGAATTTCTCAACTTTCCAACAGAATGGTTCTCTCATCTTTTTTAGAAAACCTCCAGGGACAAATGATTCCACATCTTCCTGAGCAGATTGACATAAAAATTTCATGAGAATAAACCTAATGGTGTTAGATATAAAATTGGTGATTAATCACTGTACCATCTTGAAACTTAATTTTTCTTACTCTCCTAGTAAATCCTTTATAAGGACTGTTTCTATTTTTTTTTTATGAGTATGTTGAAGAATTCACACAAAAGGTAGAATTCTCACTTCCCTTTAATTTTTACAGATAATCTTAGAACAATTCAGGTAACTAAGGTTTTGGGGGGAAACAGTTCTTACTTGTACATAAAGAACTATTACATGCTCCATTTTTCTGTAAATAATTCCATTGGCTGGATTGACAAACACTGTCACAAAAACACAGAATTTTTTTAAAGCCATAGATCACTGCATATATATTTAGAAAAAGCCATAAATAAACATGCATTTCTCCTTATTAGGAGAACTTAAATAGATGTTTGAACATTAAGGCAGTGATGATTCTAAAACATAATGAAATTCTAAGTTAAGCCTTTATGTTTGTTTTGAAACCAATATTCATAGGCAACTGTGACCAAAGCAAACTTTTATCTACCACGTTGAGTTCATCTGCCCAGGATATGTTATTTATCCACTACCAATAATTCTTCTACAGAACAGGAATTAGTAGCAACACCATTGATTTACTTTAATGAATTCTTAGGAGTGCTTCTATTTAATTTTTATTGATTTTTCTGATAATAACAGAATTGTAAATATAAAAATTAATATCTATTTTATTTGTAGAAATTTTGGAAAACTGAAAATTATGAAGAGAAAAATAAACCACTTGTATTCCTGACAACCAGCATTCCAGCGCTAAATTCTCCTTATATTTTTGGTATATTTCCTCCTGGACATTTTTAATTCACAAATGTAAGTAAAATTAGGGTTATTTACTGAGGGTATGTGTGTCAGTAGCTATATGTCTATACACAAATACACAACATATGTTTAAAGAGTTTTGCATCATCATTCTTAATTAGACATTAAGTCATTTACGCAGCACACAATATATACTGACAACAAACAGGAAAAAAATGTGGAGCAAAAATGAAATGGATATATCAAACTCAGAGTAATAGAGTTACCCTGATAGAGCTTTAAACTTAACACTAAGCTTCCTGGCTTAAAAAATATTTGATACAATAAAATCAGGTCTGCCTCTGCTATCACATAACAAGTGGCCCACAGGGCTTTTGTAACCTTTGCTTGATTGAATTACTGCTACTGAGAGATTCAGTGAAGCATTTTCTACTTCACAGCAGTCTCCATCATTCTGATATTTACAAATATCAAAGAGCAGCAGCCTGCAGACAAAATCTTTCATTGGAATAACAAAGCTTTTTCAAAATATCCAATATAAACTAGCCCCTTTATAAGTTCCTACTAAATCATCAACCCCCTTTTATCTTACACGTTTGCAGCGTTTTCTAATTTCTTACACATTAAGGAAAGAAGCACATCAGAAAAGTTTAGAAACGTTATTCATTCAAGACTTTCCTGTGTTTATCTGTATGTTCTAGTTGTTTTTTTTTTTTTTTTGCGGTACGCGGGCCTCTCACTGTTGTGGCCTCTCCGGCTCTGGAGCGCAGGCTCCGGACGCGCAGGCCCCGGGCGCGCAGGCCCAGCGGCCATGGCTCACGGGCCCAGCCGCTCCGCGGCACGTGAGATCCTCCCGGACCGGGACACGAACCCGTGTCCCCTTCATCGGCAGGCGGACTCAACCACTGCGCCACCAGAGAAGCCCCGTTCTAGCATTTTAAATGAGTGCTCATGTGATCAAAAATAAGTGACAAAATACTAAGGTTATTAACTATTCTACAGTCACTTTCTCTGAATTTTTCATGAGTTTGATTTTCAAAAGTAAGTTGGAATTACATTTACTCTACTCCATACATTATTTCGGTTTTGTATTATCTGCATTGTATGTATAAATTTATGCCAAAAATTATCCTTGTTCAAAAGAAAATTTAGGTTCTTCTCTAAACTATGTGACTTCGGCTGAAAAATAATAATAAAAATAATAATAATAATTTAAAAGTGGGAATTCCCTGGTGGTCCAGTGGTTAGGACTTCGTGCTTTCACTGCCGAGGGCCTGGGTTCAACCCCTGGTTGGGGAACCAAGACCCCACAAGCTGCGTGGTGTGGCCAAAATAATAATAATAATAATAACAATAATAAAATTATGTGACGTATGGTGAGCCAACAAATATTTAGGCAAGTTTTGATTATATAGGCATAAACTTCTAATAATAAAGATATTTGATGGAATAAATATTTTGAATTCTTAGATTTATTCCCTAAATCAGTAAAAGAACACGTTTAAATAATTTTTAATTCCTCACTATTAAAACAGTACCTTGTACACCCTCTGCTGGCTTGAAGAAATAGTTTAACTGTAAAAAGACTTCATATATTTGTATAGTTATCTAGCATAGAAAAAACAGAAACACTTTAAATGTTACATAAAGACTTCAACTATAATAATACAAGTAAAAATAAGCATATTTATTCTATTTCAGGCTAAAAAATTACAGTTTAGTATCATAAGAAGTGAGTGTTGAAAGAATATTAACATAAGATCACAGTAATCAAAACAATTTGAGGCAGGCACAAGAAAAGACAAAAAGTGTAGAGTAGAGCATCCAAAAGAGTGTATTAGGAATTTAATAAATGACAGACATGACAGTTTAATCAAGTGGGGAATGAGGACTTTGATAACAATGAATGGTGACATAATTAGTCACATTTCTGGAAGAAAGCAAAGATTAAACCTTTACCTCTGTACAAAGGCAAGTTCCAGATGAAATTTTAAAACTTTAAATATAAACTCTAAACCCATATTAACACTAGAATAACATTTTGGAAAATTTCATAGCTCTCGATGGAAAAAGTCTTCCTCAACAAGACAGGAGATTCAAAAGTTATTAGGGGAAAGGTAGTCATATTTAACTACACATACATTGTCATAAGAGGAAAACACCATAAACAAAGTCGAAGGCAAGTGATTTGGGGCAAATATGGCAACAGATACGATAGGTAAAGACATACATTCCCTCAGACACAAAAAGGGTTTATAAGTTGGTAAGAAAAATACAAGGAACCTAATAGAAAAAAGAAACCAAAGTCTTACTCTAAGGAAATTCATAAAAGAAGAAATCCAAATAGTCAATAAGCATACAAAAAGCTGCTCATCCTCCCAGGTAGTTGAGAAAAGTGAAAGTGAAATGCAACCTCACAGCTGTTAGAATTCCTGTTATCGAAAAGATGAGGAATAACACGTGTTGGAGAGGATGTGGAAAAAAGGGAACCCGCATACATTGCTGGTAGGAATGTAAATTGGTGTTGCCACAGTGGAAAATAGTATGGAGATTCCTCAAAAAATTAAGAATAGAACTGTTATACGACCCAGCTATTCCACTTCTGGGCATTTATCTGAAGAACAAGAAAATACTAATTCGAAAAGATATATGCACCCCTATATTCATTGCAGCGTTATTTGCAATAGCCAATATAAGAAAACAACTTAAGTCTTCATTGATGGATAAAAGGATAAAGATGTGGTATATATACACAAGGAAATACTACTCAGCCAAAGAAAGAATGAAATCCTGCCATTTGCAACAACATGGATGGAACCTGACAGCGTTTTGCTAAATGAAAAATGTCAGACAGAGAAAGACAAATACCATATGATTTCACTCATATGTGGAATCTAAAAAAAAAAAAGAGGAACAAACAAAATAAAACAAAAACAAACTCATAGATACAGAGAAAAGACTAATGGCTGCCAGAGAGGAAGAGGGTTGGTGGGTAGGTGAAACGAGTGAAGGGTGTCAATGTATGGTGGTGGATGGTGACTAGACTTGTGGTGGTGATCACTCTGTAGTGTATACAGTTGTTGAACCATAATGCTGTACACCTGAAACATAAAAAATGAAAATGAAATGCACAGTGAGGGTTACAAGTCATTAATAATATAATTATCTTCAGCCTTGTGCTAATTAGCGAAATTTTAAAATACAGTAACATACAGTGCAAGCTGCTTCAGTCTTTTAAAAAATATTTGGCAATATCTATAAATCAAACACACACACACACACACACACAACTTTTGATGAAGTAATCCTACTTGGGGGAGTCTATCCAATAAAAGTGCCACAGTACAAACATGTCAGGCCATGTATTTAGTGACATTTAAGGTGATATATTTGTAATGGCAAAAACTAGGGAGCGTTCAAATATCCATCAAAAAACTTTGGTACAGTCGTTCTCTTATGCAATTATTTAAAGGAAGATGTAATTATATGCATATATATTGATCAGAAAGAGATATGTATTGATCATAATGACTCATTAAGATGAATTTAAGAAAAGCCATAACAGCAATAGGCTTTTTATATACGATTTTTTATGTTTGTGTGAGCATAAAAGACATCGAGGAAGAAAAAGAACTAGGCCCTTTAGAGTAGCTACCAAGTGGTAGGAATGAAGAGGGTGGAAGTGAATTTTAACTTCATTTATATATCTTTGAATTTTTAATTAGTTAAAATGATTACCAATACATTCATAATTTGAAATTTTAATAAAGAAGATAAAATTGAAAAGAAAGAATTAATACGAAGTATTTATCTTTCAGGACATAAAGTACATTCTGTACATATTTAAGTTATAGGCTCTATCTTAATTCCTCTTTGTTTTTCTCCCCTTCCCTCCTCCCCGCCCCTCAAAAAAGTAAAAGAAATTCTATCCACCCAGCAGTGTGTGTCCATGAAATATGGGTGGAGAGAAGTGAAAAATGGCAGGGGAATTTCCAGTATGGAGTAGGGGAACAATGACACGCCAAGCACACATATTTGAGAAAACTCCCCAAGGGGTATTGAACCCCAATCCCGTGCTGAGAACTACAGTTTTACGGATTAGGTAGGGAAAACCTTCTCCTCAGTTGCTTACCATGAGTTTCACTGTGGGGCTGGCTGTGATCACAGGTGCCAGCAATACTGACTCCCAAATAGCTTCAAAATTTTTTTAGAAAAGTAGTGTAGTATTTTTTTCTCATCTTTGGCTGCACATTAGAATCAACTGGGGGGCAAACAAACAAAAGAATAGTGTGCACATGCTGGTTGAATCAAAATTTTGGAATTGAGGATTGTTTCTCCTCTGCTAGTACATTTTAAAAGTTCTCCAGATGATTCTGAAGCACAGGGGGTTTGAGACCATTAACAGGGTTAAGCGCCTTAAACCTGGTGCTGAGACAGTTAACTAGAATCCGCTGCATGCCTCGGCCAGACTGCCTGAAGGAGGTAAGAAGATGGTTGTTGCCAGATAGAAGAGAATTTGAAACCAGGAACTTTAGACACACTGCTGTATTTTTTTTTCTTTCCATGAATTTTTAGACACAGTTTTACTGAGGTATAACTTGGGGGCTATCGTGAATAATGATTCTTCTATAAACTTTCGTATCCAAGTCTCTGTATGGATATATTGTATATTTTTTCTCTGCTTTTTAAGTAGATACCTTGGAATAGACTCACCAAATTGTATGGTAAGTGTATGTTTAACTTTTTAAAAAACTGCCAAATATTTCCAAAATGTCTGTACCATTTTACATTCTCACCAGTAATGTTTGAGGATACTGAGACAACTTTCATGTATCTTTCATGTTTCTGCACATTTTGTGAGCAGAGCAATTGACTGATCTCTTGTCTCAGGCTATCTCTTTTTAAGTATCTTCGTATAGTGAACAGCCTTGAAAAAGCCAGGAGCACGTTTGCTTACTACCTAGCAGAATAAGATAATGTCTTCCTCTGAGGCAAAGATCAGCAGATTTGAAGATTCAGTTTCAGAAGATTCAGATTCCCTAAGCTTAGGGCTTTTGAGCTGTGATAAATATCCACTGCACTCACAGCATCCACCTGGCCCTTACTGCCATCACCCTGTGGGAATTAGGGCTCAGGGACCTGATGCAGGAAAATAATACTCTGGCTACTGCTATTGTTTTAAGTGATAAACTGTCCTTTGTCTCAGAGTCAGGGGTCTTGTGTCTTCTGCCAGCATCCACAAAATGTGGAAGGCTACTTTGTTAGCTTTCATGTAGGGTAAAATCTCGGACCTTTCATGGTTTTTGGCAGAGAGTTCTAGTTTCTCCACATCATCATCAACACTTGGCATTTTCCCCTTTGGATTTTAGCCATTCTAATAGGCGTGATTTTAATTTGAATTTTCCTAATGACTAATTAAACTGGGCATCTTTTCATGTACCTACTGCCATCCTTATGTCTACTCTGGTGATGTCTTTATTCAAATCCTTGCCCCTTTTTTAATTGGGTTGTTTGTTATTATTAAGTTGTGGACGTTCTTTATGTATTCTGGATGCAAGTCCTTTATCAGATATATGATCTGCAAATACTTTCTGTGGCTTGTGTTTTCATTTTCTTAATGATGTCTTCCAAAGAACAAAATTTTTAATTTGAAGAAGTTGAATTTATCAATGCTTTCTTTTGGGGATCATGCTTTTGTTGTCATGTCCTAGTAACCTTTGCCTAAGCCAAGGTCTCCTGTGTTTTCCTCTAGAAGTTTTATAGTTTTAGCTTTTACATTTAGACCTATGAGCCATTTCAAGTTTTATATAGGTCAAGGTTTTTTCTTTCTTTTTCTTTTTCTTTTCTTTGTGTGTGTATGTGTGTGTTTGTGTGTGCATATGGTTATCCTATTGGTCCAGCACCATTTATTGAAAAGATAATCCTTTCCCCATTGAATTATCTTGTCACTTATGCAAAAAAAAAAAAACAAAAGCAAACCTGATCATTTCTACATAGGTCTGTTTCTGGGCTCCATGCTATTCCATTCATCTTTATGTCTATTCTTACACAATTTGCACCATCAATAAGTGGGAATCTGGTTTTATGGTCTATTTGATAATCTCTCCTCATTCTGATATTTTTGGTTGTTCTAATAATTAACTACTTCCATTCATCAGTCTTATCATCAAATGATAATTTCTTATTTCCTCTCATATTTTCTTGAGGGCTCTGCTATACAATACATACAAAAAATTGAGACAGTCTCAGAGTCTCATTGAAAGGGACTATACCAGGTAATCTTTTTAGAGACAGACTCATGGTTACAGCCTTTGGAGTTTAAGTGAAAATTGCTCAGACAATTTTTAGGCAGCCCGGAGGACTGGATTATGATTTTCAGGAATCGTGCTCATTCAGAAGCAGAAGATTTCAAGAAAACAGATCCAGAAGAACAGGAATTAATTACATAGACTCAAATACACTAATGAGGCATATTTACTTGTGGTTATTTCTTTGGGCATACTGTTATTATTATTTCTAAATATCTATTTTCTGATGTGTTTATGAGGATGCCTTTCCTTTTCTTATTAATCCATTTCTAGCCCTCAATTTAGTAGACTATGCTCTTGTAAGTTGAAATGAAACCTTTAGAAAATGATATCTGAGTCTCACTGACCTCTAGAATTTAGAAAGAGATGCTTTCATTGAGTCTTACTATTCATGGCAATTCATTTATTTCATAGGTTCAATAAAAATCCATCTTTCATTTTACCCGGACACATTTGACAAATTGACAGTGCAGCCAAGGTCATAATAGAGTATTATACTTGATAATATGTCGCAGAAGCTCACCATTAAGGAATAAGTGTTTCACTTCACATATGGAACCAATGTCCACAACATACTCACACCAAACTGAACTGGCATCTATTATATGAATTACAAGATCCCAGTCCCAAACTGATAAGAAAAGTCACTTCCTGGTAGGCCAGGGCTCTTAGACTATTTGGGTGATTTCAGAAAGAGAGTTCACCCAAATTCATAGGGACTGCAAGAAGTCTTATACAAAGAGACTTTTGTGCTTGGTTTTCTAGATTCAAAACAAAAGAGCAAATAAAGATTTAAAAAGTCCAATCCTATATTCCTTATGAAATTTCTAGATAAAAGTTAATTTTCTAAGGGCTTCCCTGGTGGTGCAGTGGTTGAGAGTCCACCTGCCGATGCAGGGGACACGGGTTCGTGCCCCGGTCCGGGAGGATCCCACATGCTGCGGAGCGGCTGGGCCCGTGAGCCATGGCCGCTGAGCCTGCGCGTCCGGAGCCTGTGCTCCGCAATGGGAGAGGCCACAACAGTGAGAGGCCCAAGTACCACAAAAAAAAAAAAAAAAAGTTAATTTTCTAGCCTAAATTTGCTCAACCCTGTATTTTCTATGAGCCTTTATTAATGAGCACTTCTCAGTACAGTAAGCCTATGTAAATAATTAGGTCAAAACACAATGACACCAACCATTTTTGTGGTTAGGCATAGTCTTTGGAGATTACTTATGATCATACAAGGACAATGCTCGAGAAAAACTGTCTAAAATTTGGAAATAAGATGATGGGAGAGCAATATATCCTTTCAATGTCATATTGGAATATTGTTTAACAGAGAAATCCAAAGAATATTTTATTACCCAGAGAAATCAATAATTCTATTGTTTGTTTGTCATTATCACCTATCAATTAAAGACCCAGACCGTATGATTTTACACGGTAACTTGTGTATGTTTGTCTGTTTATTTTCTTTCAGTAGAAAATATAATCCCCCAAATTATGGTTTTATTGCTCTGTAGGGTATTAACCAGTTTTGTATCTAACCAGAAAGCTTATTTGGTATTATTTTTCCAATGACAACCCAACATCTGTTCCTTTGAACAAACTTAACCTTCCTGCTAGTTACCTCGTTAATGAATTGAATACATTTTTACAAGTGTTCATTCGATATTTTATGATAATATTCTTAAACTTTAGAAAAATATACTCTGACATGTCCATGGCACAAAACTAGAACTCTTGCTCTAGCTGATTAGGGAAGTCAGAGAAGCCTATCCATAGAATTGATAACTGAAATTCATTTATTCATTCAACAAAATATTTATTCAAACGATAATATATATTTTAAAAATATTTATTAAACATTTACCACATACAAGGCTCTCTTCTAGACATTATAGATACAGTGGGAAATATGGCATACCATTTCCCTGCCTTGAGGAAACTTATAATATTCACCTGAAGAGACACACAGTAAATAAAATAAATAAGATACATGTAAGTTAGTGATAAGTTTTTAAAAATAAGGCAAAGGAGGGAGATAGGAGATATGTATTCGGAGGAAAAGATTGCAATTTTACTTCTGATAGTCATTGTAGGTGATCTTTAATAAAGACCTAAGGAAAGATGAGAGAGGGAGCTGTTTGACTATCTGGCAGAAAAATGGTCTAAAGCACTGGTCCTTAAACTTTTTTTTATCTCTGAACCCCTTCTTTTTAAACTCTTAAGATTTATTAAGGAAAGAAGTCTTTTACTATACATGGACACATACACGTATGTCTCACCATTCACTGTATTATAAGTTAAAATCACACAATTTCAAAATATTTATTTATTTAAAATGAATGAATAAGATAGTAGAGAGGCTTACATGCTAACATAAGTAATGCAGTTTGTGAAAAATAACTATTTTTTAAAATAACTATTTTCTAAAATAAAAAACATAATAAGAAAAATGACATTACTCCATAGTTTTGCAAATCTCTTTATTTTTTTCAGACTTAATAAAAGACGGTTGGGATCCCATATATGTTTCTGTATCCAATTTGTTGCAATGTGTTGTTCTGGTTGAAGTATATGAAGGAGTTCCTGCTTCACATATATATATAGTTGGGGAAAGAAGAATTATTTTAATAAAGCCTTTGGGGATAATTAATTTAATTTTTAATAATGGCTGTGGTTAGCAGCCAGTTAAAATTCCACACCTACCAGGCTGGCAGCCTCCTCAGTAATAAATACATTTCTTAGAGCTTTGATGAAGGAAGTATTCTCAAGTATCCATCTTTGGGATATGGTTGGAAGGGGCTGAGTGGATTCATTCCAACGTTTCTGTCTTTTTGAGCCTTCGGACTTCTTCCTTTAGAGTATACCAGCAAAGGTCAGGCATTTCCACATGTAAAATGTGGGTTATTGATGAGTCCAGGCTTCAATGAGCCAATTCATCAGATTATTAACAACTTTTCACATGCTTAGGCCAATATATTAAATTTCATATTCTGGCTGAATGCATCCATGACAGTGATTCAGCCTGATTATGCCTTATATTTTATCCTCCTTGGTCTAATCCCTTAAAATCCACTCCCACACCCATTCTTTAGTTTCTTGCCAATAAAGATTGGAGAGGTCCTGAACTCCTTTGGGTGTGTGGGCCATCTCCTCATAGAGCAATCCTCGTCCAGAAGCAGTGATGGGTGTGTTGTGAGGGGAGTTAGTTTGTGATTCAAGTGCAGTCATTGAAAGGCTTTTATGCAGAAGAGTTTTTTTTTTTTTCCTCTCTATGTCTTATATTTGAGTGAATTGATGGTGGGAGTGGGGAGAACATCAAAGTTCCCAGCTTCATCCTTGCTACTCAAATGATGCTTTCTCATGGTTTAAAACTCCACCCCTTCTGCCACCAATACTTTTCTATCAGTGTAAGAGACCTGGCCCACTTGAGAATTTATTTGAATTCTGAAATCCTCAGAATTGGACCTTGGACTTGGTTCTCACCCTCTGGCCATAGGAAATGAGGAACTCCTTCAAGACTTCTTTTTAAACTTTCTAATCATCCATGCCAGATATTTTTAGTTTTCAACTGTTCATTTGCCACGTATATACTCTCTAGGGCCATCAGAAAGAGCCAGGTGACACCACAACTTTTATTATTATTATTATTTTTTTTTTGCGGTATGCGGGCCTCTCACTGTTGTGGCCTCTCCCGTTGCGGAGCACAGGCTCCGGACGCGTAGGCTCAGCGGCCATGGCTCACAGGCCCAGCTGCTCCGTGGCATGAGGGATCTTCCTGGACCGGGGCACGAACCCGTGTCCCCTGCATCTGCAGGCGGACTCTCAACCACTGCGCCACCAGGGAAGCCCACCACAACTTTTATAATCACTGTTTTTGCTATAACAACAGAGTTTTACATCCACTTGAATTCCCAATACTGTTGCCTGCCCATATACTTCATCACATGCTAAAATAAGTGATCATGTGAGTAATCATAATGTCACTGCATGTCATGGATTACCCATGTCCATTCCCAGCACTCCTGAAATATGTGAGCAATCTATTTCCAAAATTTGAAGTTCTGCTTCCTGAGACCAATTTGGGTACCAGTTATTATACCAGTCAAGATCCTGGCAGGAAACAGGTGACATAAACTGGAGAAGAGGTTCGTAAGAAAACTATGTACACAGGTACAGGCAAGGTGTAGAGAAACCACAGGATATGATTTGATGTCATTTCCAAATTCTTACCCTCCCACCCTGCCCTTAGGACTTCATTTCAGTATGTCACACAAAATACAAATTTGGAAGTCATCCAAGATTATCCCTTTTCTATTACATCCCACTTTCAATTAATTAAGTACATCTAAAATAACTGCTCTTCCCTACAACATTGTTCCTACCTAGTGTGGCATCACGGTTCAATTCTTACTGAATCATGAGAATTTTAGTACAACATAAATTGCATATACAGGAGCATCGGGAGAGGACGTTAAAGAAATAAGAAAGTAGTAGGTCATGGAGAAATCCATTGTCATAATGAGGTCATTTTCTTTAATTCATAGCAAAAGGAAGAAAACGGGGTTAGCAGAGCCCTTTATATTTTTATATTATTTGTGTTGTCACAGTTGAACACTCAACTTGAGAAAATGCATTAATACAACATCAGCACAAAAGATGTGAATTTTAATATGTAGCACATCCAATTACAGCACTACAAAGAGAATTAGGAGAAAAGCAGCTATAAACATCCAGCTGCAGAGTTTAAGCAGTCTCATGCTGTGACTTTAGATAATGCAAATTTTATGTTCTCATCTCATTTTAGAAAACAAAATGCATTATATTAAAGGTCAATCTGTATTATAACCAGGGAATTATAAACTGTAACACAGTTCAGAGAACATATAGACTTTGTTCTTTATTTTGATCAGTATTACTGGGGAAATGTTCAATTGCATTACATGAGATGAAGAAGGCCAACCTGTCTAAAGGTCTCCCTATCTCAAATATAGTACCATTTATTAACTATAAAGTATCGGGGTGAAACATGTCCACAGCTCTCCCTGCCTATGCTGTATTGCCTGTTTATTTATGTTAACTATTATATATATAACTACGTTAACTACAAAATGTGACGGTAAAGAATAACGATTGGTCGCCTATCTGTGTTGTAGTAACATTTGTTAATATAAAGTGTGGATTGTTACATTACTTACAAATTAAATGTAAGCTAAATTCAAGTTTTTTACTTAGTCCATAAGGGATTCTTCAGGCCAGACAGCCTTTGTACAATTGTCTAGCTTTGGTTCAAAGGGGACTATCTGTTAGAAGGAAAGAACAAATGTCATGTGTTCCAGAAAAGGGCTCATTAAATCTCAGGATGATAGCTGGACATTTTTGTTATTCTGAAATTAATCATTATATTGTTAATGGTTCTTTATATGCACAGGAGGGGAATAAATCAGACTTAAGAAATACATGGTCCGGATCCCCATTCTTCCTGTAACCTATGCCCATCAAACCCACATTCTTGGGTTCCTCAATTTGGATATCCATTCTTTTTTTTTTTTTAATTTAAGGAACTTATAATTCCAGAATGTCATTTTGAGACCTAATGTTAATTGCTTTAAACAAAAACAAACAAAAAAACATATGTAATGAAAGCATATTTCCTCTCTAGAATATCTGTATAAGATTGAATCTTCTAGAGAACCGAAAGTTTCTAGAAACATACTACAATGTATCAGGATATTATTGAAAAGGAATGTGGTCATTATTTTGCTTCTTTTTTTTTTTTTTTTTTTTTTTTACTGAAGTATAGTTGATTTATAATGTGTTAGTTTCAGGTATACAGCAAAGTGATTCAGATATAAATATATATATATATATTCTTTTTCAGATTCTTTTCCATTATAGGTTATTATATGATACTGAATATAGTTCCCTGTGCTATACAGTAGGTCCTTGTTGTTTATCTATTTTATGTATAGTAGTGTGTATTTGTTAATCCCCAAAGCCTGATTTATGTCTCCCCGCCTTTCCCCTTTGGTAACCGTAAGTTTGTTTTCAATGTCTGCGAGTCTATTTCTGTCTTGTAAATAAGTTTATTTGTATTATTATTATTTTTTAGATTCCACATGTAAGTGATATAATATGATATTTACCTTTCTCTGTCTGACTTACTTCACTTAGTATGATAATCTCTAAGTCCATCCGTGTTGCTGCAAATGGCGTTATTTCATTCTTTTTTATGGCTGAGTAGTATTCCATTGTATATATATATATATACCACATCTTCTTTATCCATTCATCTGTTGATGGACACTTAGGTTGCTTCCATGTCTTGGCTATTGTAAATAGTGCTACTATGAACATTGGGTTGCATGTATCTTTTCAAATAGTTTTCTCCAGATATATGCCCTGCAGTTGGATTGCTGGCTCATATGGTAGCTCTATTTTTAGTTTCTTAAGGAACCTCCGTACCGTTCTCCATAGTGGCTGCACCAATTTACATTCCCACCAGCAGGATAGGAGGGTTCCCTGTTCCCCACATCCTCTCCAGCGTTTATTATTTGTAGACATTTTGATGATGGCCATTCTGACTGGTGTAAAGTGATAACTCAGTGCAGTTTTGATTTGCATTTCTCTAATTATTAGCAATGTTGAGCATCTTTTCATGTACCTGTTGGCCATCTATATGTCTTCTATGGAAAAATGTCTATTTAGGTCTTCTGTGCATTTTTTATTGCATTGTTTGTTTTTTTGATATTAAGCTGTATGAGATTAATATCAAAATTAATCCCTTGTTGGGATTTTAGAAATTAATCCCTTGTCGGCCTCATTGTTTGCAATATTTTCTCCCATTCCATAGGTTGTCTTCTTATTTTGTTTATGGTTTCCTTTCTTGAGCAAAAGCTTTTAAGTTTAATTAGGTCCCATTTGTTTATTTTTGCTTTTATCTCCATTATTCTAGGAGATGGATCCAAACAATATTGCTGCGACTTATGTCAAAGAATGTTCTGCCTATGTTTTCCTCTAGGAGTTTTATAGTACCTGGTCCTATGTTTAGGTTTTTTAATACATCTTGACTATATTTTTGTATGTGGTATTAGAGACTCTTCTAACTTCATGCTGTTACATGTAGCTGTCCAGTGTTCCCAGCACCATTTATTGAAGAGACTTTCCTTTATCAATTATATATTCTTGCCTCCTTTGTCATGGATTAATTTACTATGAGTGTGTGGATTTATTTCTGGGCTTTCTGTCCTGTTCCACTGATCTATATGTCTGTTTTGGGGCCAGTACCATACTGTTTTGATTACTGTAGCTTTGTAGTATAGTCTGAAGTCAGGGCGTCTGATTCCTCCAGCTCTGTTCTTCTTTCTCAAGATTATTTTGGCTATTCCGGGCATTTTGTCTTTCCATACAAATTGTGAAATTATTTGTTCTAGTTCTGTGAAAAATGCAATTGGTAATTTGATAGGGGTTGCATTGAATCTGTAGATTGCCTTGGGTAGTATGGTCATTTTAACAATATTGACTCTTACAATCCAAGAACATGGTATATCTTTCCATCTGTTTGTCTGTCATCTTTAATTTCTTTCATCAGTGTCTTAAAGTTTTTGGAGTACAGGTCTTTTGCCTCCTAGGAATAAATTCCTAGGTATTTTATTCTTTTTGATGCACTGGTAAATGGGGTTGTTTCCTTAATTTCCCTTTCTGATATTTCATTGTTAGTGTATAGAAATGCAACAGATTTCTGTGTATTAATTTTGTATCCTGCAACTTTACCAAATTCATTGCTGAGCTCTAATTGTTTTCTGGTGGCATCTTTAGGATTTTTCTATGTATAGTATCATGTCATCTGAATCCAGATGGTGGAGCTTCATGTTTTTTGGAGCCAGTTACACAAAGTGATTTTTTTTTCTATCTCCCATTTGTACAAAGTACCATTTCAAATTAATTAAAACAAAATATCCTTTCTTTAAAAATGGTGGTAATTATCATAGCTTTATGATAAAACAATATAATTAGGAGCTTTCATCTTTCAATAAGCCTATGTAAGGAGGAGTTGGAAAAAATAATCATATTTTTTTCACTCTCTTTCAGATCTGAAAGATAGACAGTCTTTTTCTATATTTTTTTCCATTAAAATTGAATATTTGTGTGATCCAAAAGAGTTTTTTTAATCTTTTAAATTTTATTTTATTTATTTATTTTATTTATTATTTTTTTTTTGCGGTACATGGGCCTCTCACTGTTGTGGCCTCTCCCGTTGCGGAGCACAGGCTCCAGACACGCAGGCTCAGCAGCCATGGCTCACGGGCCTAGGTGCTCCACGGCATGTGGGATCTTCCCGGACCAGGGCACGAACCCGTGTCCCCTGCATCGGCAGGCGGACTCTCAACCACTGCGCCACCAGGGAAGTCCAAGAGTTTTTTTTAAAGCACAAAAAGGAATACTTTGTAACATCCACCTGATACACATTATGGCTTAGTTTAACATAAAATGTGTTATGAATTTTTGTATAGATATTTTATGTAAGACAGAAATGTAAAGAAAATTTTATTCAAAAAGTGTTTAAAGGTTTTTATACACAAATTTCATTACATTGTTTTTCATTTTAGGATAGTCATAATCTAAAAGTCAATAATTTGCAATTAATTAGAAGATTATGGCTCAACATTATTAAATATTATTTACCTATAAATAATTAATATAAGGATTTATCAGACTAATGATATAAAAATATGTTTGTAATATAGTAAGTGGAATATAAGACACTATACAGGGAAGATGTATACCAATGCATTAGTAGTTCATAATTTTACATAGTTTTCCTTTATAAAAAATCTGCATTTTCATCTGACTCTGATATTTAGGGAAAATCTATAATATTCATTTACTTATACATTTTTTAAATGTACTGCTGCTTGGCTTATTCTTTAGCATAATTCATACTCTACAAAAATTTGTTGGCCACCAGATAGCTAAGAGAACCCTTTTGTGTATACATCTGATACTGGAAAATAAGAAAAGACAAGTATAGATAGTTCTTAACTATAATTTTTTTAGAAACATGTTATATGTGAGTTTGATAATTTTGAATATCTCTTCTTCATTTTTATAATTGTAAAATGAGTCACTGGCTTAAAAGAAACTTTCATCAAATAAGTAATGAATATCATTCCTATTTGGAAACAAGATGCTTCAATCAACTGAAGTGCAATTTTGAAAACTTTTTTCGCAAAGAACAAATTTTGAGGAATTTATTTGAGGTGAATACTATTCTCTGTATGAAATGTGTGAAGCATGGATTGCACATCAATTTATTAAATTTGATTAAGGGAGTATATTACAAAGAATGATAATTTCCTCAATGGAAAATGGCAACAATAATAGTGTTTATCAGAGGACTGATAAGGGGAGTAAATGAGATAGTGTATATAAAGATCTTAGTATAATTTTGGGCAACTGACTATATTTTATTGCAAACAAGTTGATTTAATCGATGTGTAACATCTCAAAGAAAAAATGAGATACACAATATTAAAATAATAATTAGGTAACTTACTATGTGTCAGTTACCAGTATAAGTGCTTTGCATGAAATAACTTATTTATCCACTTAAATTACTCTATGATTTACATATTATATCAGGTCTACAATCTTTCAGCTATAATTTTGAAAGGCAAAAGTCTCTGAAAACTTTGTTTTGCTTTGTTTTGTTTTTCACACAGGCAAAAATCTGACCTGAATTGATATGAGGCTATTTTTATTCTTGAATTATCTCTTAGTTTGAATATTTATTCATTTTGCTGCAGTAATTTTAATATGCTGCTTGAATCCCTACTGTGACTGTTATGTAAATATATGGTGTTTGCACTGAATTACCTATCTAAAATCCAAAACATTCTGAATTTGAAACACCCTTGGACCCAAGGGTTATGGAAAATAAGTTATGAACCTATATTATCATGCTCATTTTTCAGAAAGGTAAACTGGGGCACAAAGGTAGTAGTTTTTTTGTAATGTCACACAGCTTGTAAGGAGTAGACTTGTGATTAATTTTCATGTAAACGTTTAACATGGTTCTAAATGGTTTTCTCATCATTTCTTCCTTTTCCACTGACTCCAAAGTCTGCAAAGATTATACTGGTCAACCGAGAAGAGGCAGTTGAGACTAGACATTAATTTATTCAAATGTGTGTGTGTCATGGTTACTCCAAAGTGGTGCAAAATGCTGTGCCAGCATGTACTATCCAAAAAAAACCCAACTGTGGCTTACTGTATAATAATCAGTCTGAAATGTGGAATTACAGGGTAAGCAAATTTTTCAAAGGGCTTAAATATCTGTCTTGATTGAAATTTCACAGATGGAATTTCTAGAGTTATCCATGTAGCAGCTTGGGGTAGATGTTAGGAAATTGAGTTTCTGTCTCTGGCTTAGAAACCAAATCGTTGTGTGACCTTGAGTAAATAAGTAGTATTTTACTTCATAGATTCCCACTTCTAAATTCTAAATTATATTTAAAATTCTGTTTCTATGAAATATAAATGAAATAAATGTACATGAGTACAGTTAATTGAGCCATTTTTAGTAAGGCCTAAAAGTAGTATTTATTACTATTTCAATGTGTAATCTTGAGGCAGTTTGTCCCATTTCATAGTATCAGAAGCCAAACTCGAAATTGTCATCTACAGTGTGTCCCAAGATTGAACATTTGAGCTAGTTCTCCAACTCTTTAATAGCTTTTTAAAAAGTGGCAAAACAATAATTTTGTAATCACAACTCTAAACATAAATTCCATCCTTAGTCACATTGTAAATATGTAAGTTGATAATTCAAACATATGTTCCTGTCATACTTTACATAAATTATTAATGTTCCCCGGCTTTAGGCATTATTGAGACAGTAGAATACTGCAAACTCTTAAACTATTTCAATGAAGAGCAAAGACCTATTCCCTCCTTTCCCACTAGATTAGTGGTTTCTCATTTTGAGAACAATATGTATTCCATTATTGCTAAAGCTTCTTTGTATACAAAAAAGTTGTTGTCACGACTCCTGTGGATGGCTTACTATTTAGGCCACTAATGTAAAAACATTCTATTAAATCAAATAATGTGGATAAGCCTTCAGAGTTGATGATAGCGTATACACCCTGGGAAGCATATAGAAATATCCAGAATTATGAATTGTGTTAATCCATATTGCAGAATATATCTCAAAAAAATAATTTTAAAGGGCTAGGCATGGGTTGCTCTAAATTTTAGGCCTCTCTTCTCTGATTCAAAACTTAGATTTGTTTTTTTAATTAATTTGTTAATAAAGTATATCAAAAATAAATTTGCTTGGAAAAGCAGTTTGGGAGTAAATGTAATAAGTGAATTTAGCAGTAGTTTATCACTTTTTAATAAAGGAAGCAGTTATTGTGAATGTTTACAATTTAAAATGATACACTGATACTACGCCAAATTATATGTAGATTAGGAAAAAAGAAATCCAAACTACTCTTCTCAAAAAGCAAGCATAAAATGCAGGTCACACAGATATGCTAATGCTTTTTAAACAAAGTCAGGTTTTAATCTACATTTAAAAGCACAAAAAGTCACCTTCAAATCCTACTGCCATGGTATTAACTCAAGCAGAATTTCTAAAAGACTTTCTCATAAGGATGGCAAGTGGGAGTGAATGGTATTAAAGATCTACTTGACTTTTTCCACTTCTATGAAACCAGCTCCTTCTACTAGTTTCTCTATTTCTAGTGTATTAATATTACATATACTATAATAATAGTATATGATAATAAAATAATTTTAGTATGCATATGTATAATAATAAAAGACCAAATATAGGAGGCTCTCACAAAAAAAGTTTGGGGGGATAAGAAATGGAGTTAGGTTTTCTATAACCCTGAGATGGTGAACAATCTCTGTTCCATATTAGGAAAACAAGATCTCTCAGTGACATCCATTGGATGGCTATATCTGGATTGGTGGGTTAAGTAAGCCCTAGGCTGGGTTAGAGTGTTTGTATGGTGCCCATTTTAGGATTCCACCATCAAAGCACCTCTGCATTATATGTGATTTCCCCAATTTGGGATTATGGCATTTGGCTGCCTCTGCTTTGTATGTAGTGTGCCCAAGAGGTCAAAGTTCATCTGTCCCTTCTTGTGGTTATCCCTCTATCCCAGAGGAGAAAGTTTGACCATAAGGAATTCAGCCTACTCTAGCATAGAATCATCTTTGAGTGTCACTATATATCAGAGGTTTAGCAAAAGATGATTTTCTGAAAAATTTTCTGAAACCTATACAACTGTACTGTATTACCATAAACACAACTGCAAGTAGAAATTTTCCTTGATCCAAGCAAACCTTCTAGCCAGTGATGAACTAATTTTGGTGGATGGAATATTGCTTTGCCTTCACTAATGGATTCTGTACAATCTGTAAGGTTGACATGAGGTAGGCTAAATTTCTAAGCCTAATCAGCTAACAGGTAACATGCAATAAGCCCTGGTTTCACCAACCTGATATAGGGAAGAAGGAGTTACTCAAAATCAAACCTTAGAAAACTTGCACTGAAGACCCTTGGTATTGTATCCCACTATCATTTTTATATTATTTTTTATTTCTTACTTATACCTGAAAGTGACATGTATTTGTGTTGATCATTATCTATTATTGTTTTTAGCCTCTGAAATTGAGTTGTAACAAAAGTTGTCCCCACTTAGACCTCATGGCCTGTGTGGGTTTTGATCAGGTAAATTGGGCCTCTGCAGAGAAACACAGGAAAGTTTTCCCAAACCTCATATGGATCATGGTCATTGGGGACTAGAGTAATCACAGATGCCTTGCATAATAACTAGAATTACAAGATACTAATAGCATGGAGATATTCAGTAAAAAAAAAAAACAAACTAATTTCCCATATACCCAAGTGTTTCTGCACTAAATGCTATTGCAAAGGCACAGGCTAACTATAACCATGTATTTCGAATACACCAAGAACTGCATATGGTTAAACTCAACTATGCTGAAAGAAAACAATGATCTAGTGATATTTGGGTTAAATGACCAAGAATACCAGAACAATAATTACAAAAAGAGAATGATTGTTTTAAAGAAATTCATTCAGCTGTCTTATTTTGTCAGTTTCAGGCATGGGCTATATATCCATTGTCATCTTCTTGGTTCACAGTTCTTGGGCAAAGTGACTGCTTCTTGTCTGCTTCTGGAGACTTTTTTGACTCAGCCTGTTTAAGGTCTCATGTGAGTAGAAATCCACTGATTTGGTAGTTGGTAGCTTGGTTGGCAGTTTGCTTGCGCTGTGAAACATGAGCCCATAATAAGAACAGAAATGGTGTTCAGTAACGTCGAAAAGCATTTTCAAGTTGGTATGTGTTATGGATTGAATTGTATCCCCCAAAAAGGATATATTGGAGTCCTAACCACCAGGACCTCAGAATGTGACCTTATTTGGAGGTAAGGTCTTTACAGAGGTAATCATGTGAAAATAAGGTAATTTAGGGTGAGTCCTAATACAACTGGTGTCTTTATCGTAAGGGAAATTTGGAAACAAAGGCATGCACACAGGTAGGACACCACGTGAAGACTAGAGTTTGCTAATACATGCCAAGGAGCCAGAGCTAGAAGAAAGACGTGAAGCAGATCTTTTCCTAGTGCCTTCCCAGGGAGCATGGCTCTTCCAACACCTTGATTTCAGACTTCTAGCCTCCATCCCTGTGATGGACAATTCTGTTTTTCAGAAGGTTGGTCTGATGGCTGTGAGTCAACTGTAGCTGGCTTAAACTGAGCAGTTATCCATCCGAAGGTTTGATGGGGAAGGACGTCAACTTGGTGGGGAGAGAAGCATCTCATACAGCTGGGGTGGTAAAAGCTGCTCATTTAGCATGTAGCCCTGCAAGGACATTGCCGTTGGCTTTTGGTCTGCCTATGTGCTTCTATTTAATAACCATTTTTTTCTTTGTGAGTTTTGAATAGCTTCTACTAAATCATTGATATTGTTCCCCCAGTTAGTCAAAATATCTGAAGAAGTCACAAATCCTTTAGGTTTCAAAATCATGAGCAATTCTAAAAGCATATCTTTTGTCTTTTGCCACAATGAAGGCTTCAGTCAGAGCTATTAATTCTGCTACCTGGGAAGATCAAATATTATGAAATGGAGCCCCTTAATGGCTGCATTTTCAGCAGATACAGAAAAAGAAGAGGCCTTTGTAATTTCTAAAATAAAATCCATCTATAAACCATATTAAATCAAGATGAACTAAAAGGGGTTCTGTAAGATCAGTCCTGGGCATGCTTTCCTCAGTTATTGCTAGTCACATGTTTCCCCTTCATCCTGAAAAGAAATCAAATTACAAGAGTAAGGTTTGAACTATGTTAAACAGTGATGTTTAAGAGAGATAAAAAGGGCTTCATAAATGGAAAAGTTGCTGATAGAGAAATCTTGAGTGTTGTCTAAAAGTAACAATGATTGTTCAGCAGGTGCAAACCAAAGAGTAAGTGAGAAGCAAACAACATATTAGCAGAGGCTTCAACCAGTCTGACAGCTGCTGCCGAGTTCTGCAAGCATAAAAACTATGCCTCAGTTACTAAACTAAGGACTAGGTTAAGAGAGGCAACCTACAGGCTCCGGCGAGCTAATACTCCTAATATATCATCCTGTCTCTCATGAACAAAAGGAGAAGTGTTCGACATGGTTAGGGGTACCCAAAGTGGGGGATTGTTGAAGAGAAGCAGTGAAAGTGGAGAAAGCTGCTTTCACTTCTGCTTCGCATGGAAGAGACTCAGGAATTTTTCCTTTAATAAGTTCATGAGAGGACTGAGCTACTTTTTTTTTTAATTAGGCATTTATTGCTCGCAATAACCAGTTAATCCCCCCAAAATTCTTTTCATTGTTTTTTAGTTTAGAAAGTTGGTCAAATGGAATCATCTCTGTTCTGGTGAATGGAAAACATCCATGGCTGACAGATTCTGACCCAAATAATTTATACAATTTCTTAACAAAATTATAGCTTTTTTTCTACATGGTTTGTAAAGCTTTTCAGCTGATATTGAAAAGAGCTATATGAAGTCTTCTTGTGAACTACTTAGATTAAGAGGGCACAGTAATCTACATATTGTACAAGGATGAACTCTCAAAGAAAAATTAAATCCTTTTGTTTAGACTGACTTGTTTAGATGGAAGGAAATATGAGAATTCTGTAAATCCCTGAGGTATAACCATCTAGATATACTGTTAGTTTTCCCACAAAAATAACAAGTATTAACTGTCTTTATCTGTGTCTAGTAAGGAAAGCTGCATATAAACTGACCACTGTGAAATATTTACTTTTTCAGGGACGAAGGACAGGGCATATTTGTGTTGGGAACTACTAGGAATCTAGGGATCACAATTCTATTGCTCACCTTGAGATCCTGAACAAATAGGGGTAGCCTTTTCTGATCGGTTTCTTAACTGGCTGTGTGGGAGTACTGCAAGCACTAAGATGTGGCCATCCTTATTCTAATAGACTCAGAGGAATGAATTTTATTCCTGAGACTTCTTCAAGTTTGAATGGATACTGGGATGACCTCAGTGGGGGTTATAAGGATTCATTTGAATCTTAGTAGGTCATTTTCCAATATTCTGCTTACGTCAGTAGAGTCAATATTCTATTCACGACTAATCCAAAAAGTAGAAGGATGCTAACATTGCACCGGAGAGGACGGTACATGTGAATGAACTGCTATAATTTGGGTTGTTCTGATGTGGTGCCACCTGGCAAACCTTTAATTTCATGATGTTGTTACAGAGCAAGTCTCAAGTAAGCTTGCTGGAGCAGAGGCACACAACGGAAATTAGTAAAACTTGCAAGACTAGTAAGATCATAGATTTCAATGTCTTTTGGAGGCAACCTCCCCAGTTATTTTATTAGTACTCCAAGGAACAGGTTGAGATAAGTGGTGAGATTTAAAACAGAAAATGAAGCATCCTCATTGAAAGGCCTGCATACAAATAGATATAACGCAGACAGTGCTATATCTTGAGTGTCATTGCTGGGTCCCTAATTTGACTTCACAAGCCCCTTTCTCAGTTTCAGCAGGTAGCCACTTTTCCAGTGCCTTAATCTCTTTAGAGATGTCACATTTCCTAGAATGTTTTATACCTACCATGTGACTGAACCATTTCCCTCCCAGGCATTTACCCAAGAGAAATGAAAGCATATGTCCACACAAAGACCTATACACAATGTTCACAGTAGCTTTATTTGTGGGAGCCCCAAACTAGAAACAACCCAAATGTCAATCAACAGGCAAATGGATAAACAAATGCTGATGCATCCATACCATAGAGTACTTAGCAATAAAAAGGAACTATTGATAAATGCAACAACACAGATGAATCTCAAATTTGTCTGACTGAAAGAAGCCAGACAGAAAAGAGGACCCAGTAGATAATTCCAATTTTATAACATTTCTGAAAATGCAGATTATCTATAGTAACAGAAAGCAGATCAGTGGCTGCTAGGAACCCATCTGGGGAGCCCCTGATAGGATTGATGACAAAGGGCCATGAAGAAACTTTTGGAGATAATGGTGATGGATTTGTGATTGTGGTGTTGGTTTCATGAGTGATTACATGTGCCCAAACTCACCAAATTATACATTTTAAATATGTTCAATTGATTATACCTCAATATATCTATTTGTGAAACCCAGGGTCACTAGGCCCATGAAGTGTGCATCTCTGATGTAAGGCTCTCAGCTCCGTGGGTGACTCCATCAAGTGTTCTCAATGGCAATTATCCAAATACTTAAAGAGAGCCCAGTGTTAAACTGCCAGTAAAATGCAGATGTCCCACATTTTAGTATAAATATTTCCCTTTCAAACTCCTAGGGAGAAAATAAAGTCTATATATTAAATTACCTTTCAAGTTAATGTCCAAAGGCAAAAAACTCAAAACCCCAAATCCAATTCTCTTGCCCTTATAAGGTAGAAGTCCAACAAGTCCCTTCCAGTTTCTTATTTTGTTCACTCACAGCCAGAAATGTTAATGCCTAGATGGATTCCTACAGCAGCTGCAGCCTGTGTGTTTTACTTGGAAATGGATGTAGCTCATTCAGCTCCTCAAAAGTTAATATTAATTCAACATCAAGTCTATGGTGTGTCTCAATTTTTAAAAGGTCCAAAGAATAGAACATCCAAAGTAATTATAACACTTGCCTCACACTCACCAGATTTACACAGCAGTTATCCTGGACACTATGTTCCCAGAACCCAAGAGTTGTTATTGTCAAAGACAATTCATAGTACAAACTCTATAGTAGAAACTCATGGGTCTGTAGGAAGGAGAACTGGGGATGGCTTCAGCCTCATCATAATGCCAACCAGTTTATGCCAATTGTCAGGGGTCCATGCCCTGCACACTTCAAATAAACTGGAAGAAATTTTTCAGCAAGAAGTTAGATTTATCACCATGCATTTAGCATGGCACACTGTATCTTCTCTCTGGCATTTCAAACACTGATAGTATCTTGCAAAGTATAGATTTGCTGTGGAGCAGTCCCAATCATGGGGTGTCATTTGTGGTCCTGATCTTTCCTATCTAGTATTATCAAAATCTCTTTATATTCAGAATTTGCTCTTTTACACTGCATTTTATGACTGGCATGATTTATTTATTTACTTATTTATTTTAACATCTTTATTGGAGTATAACTGCTTTACAATGCTGTTAGTTCCTGCTTTATAACAAAGTGAATCAGCTATATATACACATATATCCCCATATCCTCTCCCTCTTGCGTCTCCCTCCTTGTACTTTTTAAATGCAGAATGCTCAGTACAGTGGGAGGACTTACCAAAACCTTAATGCAATATTGGGCTGCATCTGTTACCACTTATAAAGGATTGCACGTTACTATGCAATGTTTTACAAATATTATTGCAGTTCTTTTGTTTTAATGATGATAACCAAGCCTTTCTCATTTTACAGTGATTGCAAGGAGGCAGGAGAAGCAGTATTCCAGTACTTTCCCTTGGCTGACAAACCTACCAACAGAGACAACACTGGTAAGGTCCAGTAACAATGTTCTTACATGATAGGGTCCCACGGGATCTGGAAAGCTTAATTCCTGCTGTGACACTGCTGGGTTACCATCATCATTCAAAAAATATTACACTAGCAAGCTATGTACATCCACTTAAGGAAAAGGTTATAAATATCAAACTCTGCTTTATAAAGGCCTCACTATAATATGGTGGGGGCCAAAGGTAGAAACCTGCTTACAGGTTTCTGGAAAGACCATCCCCCTATAAAATGTACTTAATTTAAAATAAATTAAAAAGTCGAAGGGGAGTCTCTGCCTCCTTCACCATTCCATTAGTATGGAATTTCAAAACTGTTATAGTTGATTGCTAAATTTAAACATTTGATTGAAATGATTCGTTGAAAGCTCTGCTCCCTTATTTTCAAAACACTTTATTTCATCTGAATTTCATATGGTATAGAAGTTATTACATGCTTGAACCTGTTGCTCAAATAGCAGGTTCTTTCAGTTCCTTTTTTTTTTGGCCATACCAAGCAGCATTCGGGATCTTAGTTCCCCGACCATGGATGGAACCTGTGGCCCCTGCAGTGGAAGCATGGAGTCTTAACCACTGGACTGCCAGGGAAGTTCCCTCTTTCAGTTTTGAAGGCCAACCTTCATTCAGCAGCAAATAATTAAGAAACAAATCATATATAATGCAGAGCATATACAGAAAATTTTCTTTTAGAAAAACAAAAAATATTTGGACATTTTATATTTAGTATAGCTTAGCAATCCAGTCTGTGTTGACAAATTTAGTTAACTGTTAGGAGGGACAGTACATATACAAGAGAACTCATTAGCCAGCAGATATTTTAACCCTTGATTAATCAGGCAACATGTCTGACCTAATTTTTTTCTTGTATTTTTTTTAGAAGATACTCCATTTGTAAATTCAAGTTTGGTTGCCCCTTTTTAGTCTTTTTGCTCAATATTTTGAACACTTCCATTTTCTTCTTTTTGTAGAGCCTTTGAGCTTCTTCTCTCTCTTGTTTTCTCCTCTCAAATTCCTGAAATTATTAACATATATAATTTTCATTAGTAACAAACAATAGATATTGTTCAATAATTTTGTTGAAATAGCTATCACCATGCAAACACTTCAGGTTTGTCTTATATTTTGCAAAATGTGAGGTGTTACTCGTAAGTGCAGCAGTGTACCCTCTTTGCCGCTATGATACATGCTATGCCATAGAATAATGTAAAGTTATTAAACAATTTTAATTATTTGTATACAAATAAAATTAAAGCACAAAGAAGGCACATTTATTTAATGGTTTCACATTTAATTAGATCCACTGAAGAGTCAGAAGTGACGTTAGAGGTTATCTAGTCCATGTAACACAAATCATTTCCAGAATATCTGGTATTCTTTTAAATTTGCCATCTGATCCAGATTTAATTCAAGAAGCATTTACTGACTACAAGCTATATATATGTAAAATATTGTGCTAGGTATTATGGTTTTGATTATTTAAGAATTAATCATGCTCATCTGATTTGCTAAGATAAAGACTCAAATTCATTGGAGTTTAAAGAAAAATAATTTGAAGTTATATAAACCTGAAAATCACTACTTGAAATACAATATTCTTAAATATAAAAGTTAAAAATTCTTAAATAATGCAATATGTGAACTGTTTTTCAGTTTCCCCTGTAATGCATATAGCCCCCAAATGATACAGCCTTACATTTGTACGGTGACATAATTAACAAAGTGCTTTCATACACGTCACAGCATATTCCATCCTTTTAAAACTTTTTATGCTAGGATTTATCTTCACCTTACAAATAAAGGGCTGATGCTCAATTTTCACGGTTACAAAGATGTAACATTTATATATACATAAAGGAAGTTTTTTTTGAAACAGTAAATGTTTTTCAGTATAATGGTCCATATTCCATCTGGTATACTATTTCCAAAGGTGGCAGGTTTCAGAAGGTTGGTTAAAAAAATGCATAATCTTAACTAACTGTGAAACAAAGGTCCAGTTTTTCCATGGAGAAATGTTTCTGCTTTACCCTAGTCTGCCATCAGTTTAAGAATAATCATACGAATTTTAGATGTTAAACTTGCAGATTTCTTAATTACACGATTTGTAAAGCTAAGACATAAAAGAAATTATATGTCAGCACCATCTTTGGGGTATTTTTGATCGATGTGCTCTCCTTTTTAAAGTGATAGATTAATATAGCTTCAATATAAGAAACAAGAAACCACAAATAAAATAATTTTGTTGAAGCTGTGGATACTTTTGTTCTGCTCATTTGAAAAAGGCTGTTATAATTTTGGGTTTCAGAATGATAACAAAGTGTGGTAACTTTTTGCTAAGTTAATCTAGTAAGGTTTTTAATAAGCAAAACCAACTCTTTAATGTAAATTTATGAAAATCATCTACATTTTTAAAAATTAGTAGTTCTCAAATTTTATTACGCATAACCTCTTGAGGCACTTGTTAAAAAAAATGCAACTATCTGGACCTTACTCTTGAGAAACACTGTCCCAGATGCTCATATTATTAACCTATGAGCAGTACCTTTAAAATCCTATTCTTGACTACTACTATCACCTCTCAAGGGTAATATAAACAATCAAGGAATCTGAATGTTGAAATTCTCCAGCTCTTCTCAGATTATTCATTTACTCAGCAAATACTTACAGAGGGCATACTATGTGCCCCATATTAAGAAGAAAAGCTTACATATACACTTAGGATAAAGGAACATGAATCTAAATATTTTAAAAGTAGATCTTACTTGTCTCTTAGCAGCACGCTTAGCTTGTATCTGCTCATACTCTTCCTGTGCTTTTTGATTTGATGTTTTCTTTTTATTTTTCTTTGGAATAGTAATGGAACTTTGCAAGATAAATGAAAACAAATCACAAGTATTAAAAATAATATAACCAAAATTATGACACAATTATGTCAGATAGTATTTGTATAGTCAAATCTCACTAATGCAACTTAAGGGGTGGGGGTGAAGAGAACTTGAAAGGAAGAGGACATTAATTTTATTAGTAAAATGTCCAAATAACATATTAGAAATTTTGTTACAGCTTTCAAGATATAGAAAATAGTAAATGGAAAGTCTTGGAGAAATATTTCAACCAGGGAAAATACAGAAAGCTCTGAAAGATCTGAAAATGTTTAAAAATAGGAAACCAGCATATGAATGGTAGAAATGACAGACTGAAAAAGGCACTAATTTGAAGGATGTTATGAAGGACCTTGTGGGTGTACATGAACTTTAATCCCAAAGTTCTTTGACCAACTTGTCTCTATTCCGTTTCATTTATTTTTTTAATTGCAACCAAGTCTATGTCCTCTTGGAAAAAAAAAAATCCAGGTTAATAATAACAGTAGTAGTAGCAGTTAAAACTCATGTAGCACTTCCCATGTATCACATGCCTTTTTAAATACCTATATAAATGAATTCATTTAATCTTCACAACATCTGAGATAGGTCTAAGATACCATAGCGTGTAAATAATCCATTCTGGGGTTGTACAACATGGCAGCTATAAATTACATACTTACTATTATTATTTGCATTTTAGAGAAGAGGACATTGGGCACAAACATATTAAAGCCAGGTCCAAAGTCCACGATGTTAAGCACTACACTACAATACCTCTCAAAAATTAAATTATTTTTAAAAACATACATTAATAACAGGAGTTAATCATGGTCCAAGTAAGTTAAATGTACTTGAGAGGCTGAAACCTAAAACCCAGGTCTCTTAATTCCCATTCCATTACTTCTTCTATTAAGCCTACCTGACTTAATTTATAGTCATTTAAGCTAACATGAAAGCCTCCATGAAAATATTTTCACATAATTACCTGTGACTTCTAATATGCCTTAAGAAAAATCCGAATTAATACAGAAATTGTTCTGTAATCTCTTTCCTAAAACCCTACTTACATCTACAATGAAGAATTTCAAAAGATGGTAATACATACTTTATTCTTATGCTACATTGTTCTTCTGGATGAGGCTGCTCAATGCTACAATGTTCTTCAGACAAAGCCTGGTCAGTGCTACACTGCTCTTCTGGCAAAGGCTGATCAACTTGTTCTTCTGACAGAGGCTGGTCAGCTTGTTCTAACAAAGACTGGTCAGCTTTTCTAAGCTGCTTCCTGAGTCTTTCCTCTTCAGCTAAATAGAGATGTTTCAGATGATCAGGGTACCGATCCGTGAACTGGGATTCCCGTGAGGTTTTAGCCTTCTTTTCCCTCCATATCAATTTCTTGTAATTTTGCTGAATTTTTAGTTTTCTTCGAAATGCAAAGCCTTGTCCTGTTGAAGAATATATCAGTCATGAATTACTTTCTGAGAAAATAATTTGCATGAACAATGTAGTTGCTAAATTAAAATTAAAAACCTTTTATATCATCACGTTTAGGTGCTAGAATTACATTATGTTTTGCTGTAAAACGTTATTTCAAGAAAACAAGTTTAAGCTAATGGAATGAACAGTATACTGGTCCTTCGCAAAAAGACCAGGCTAACGGTAATTGTGCAGAACTAAAGAATCTCAAAGAAGGAAAAAAGAGTAGAGTGTTGCACAACTCCAACTTATTGTACTCACAAATCAAACAGATTTCTTAATTCATCTAAAACACTTAACCTAGGTCTTCACTAAATACCTCCGGGAAAAAACCCTCGCATCTATTACCTTACGTTAGAGAAAATACGACTGATTTTCTAAAGTAATTCAACGCAAACGAGGAAAGACGGTGTATGACTTTCTCAACAGCAATTATCAGAAAACTACCTATTTAAGATTTATACATTCCAAATGGGTTTTTAAAGTACTTACAAACAGCAAGACAAAATGAAAAACACAAACTAAAACGAAGCAAATAAACACAGTAAGAGAAGACTGGAGGGCTCTGGGGTATTTGTAATCAGCAAGAGTGTGGGGCAGTACATTTCCGGCCTCGCCTTCTATCCTTTACCGTAATACATGCACAAATGGACTCATAGATTCTCTCTGCTTACGGTTTCACGGGGAAAATGTAAACGAAAAGAGTTCTCATTAAAAAATGGGATTAAGTCGAGGAAAATGTTGAAAGATTTAGAGCAACACTGCCTCGCCTTCCCGTCCAGAGCTCTGAGACGCCCACGGCTTCAGCAGATTTAAGAATAGATTTCTCTGCCCCAAGTACGGCTCGGTCTGGTTCCTAAATCCTTCCCAGCTTGGGCGGATCGCGTATCCTAAGATTTCGCAGGCCCGAGGACTTGTAAAAGGCTGCCTTCTTACATACATACCCTCGCGAACGCTCCCCGCGAAGGCCTGCGGATGACTAGGTCGCCACGTCCTCCGTTTCATATTCTTATTTCTGAATCCGACCAGTGAAACTCCTTCGCCACGCGACCCAAAGCTCCCTGTCTGCCCCCTTGCTGCATGCCTTACCGGCGCCATGGCACACCAACCGCGGCGCCAGAAAAACACAACTGGCGCGGTAAAAAATACGTCATCAGGCAGAAGCAATCAGCCGCCCACCCACAGTCCAGATCGGAATTCTATTTATCCGGCCTATACTTTCCACTGAGCCCTTGCCTTGCGGCCACGTTTGCGCCACCTACAGCCCGGGAGGGTGGGCGTCATGGCGGCTTCTGGGCCGCTCCCGGTGACCCAGGACCTGTCCACGTTGCATGCCAAGTTGCAGGGGCTGCTGCGGTTCCTGACGGAAGCCCTGTCCATTTCCAGTGCACATACGGTGGACTTCTACACGGAGTCCGTGTGGGAGCAAGTGGTCGACTTGCCCCCGGAGACAGTGCTGGCGGCGCTGAGATCGGCGGCGGAGGCGGAGGCCCAGCCCTCGGAGGCGCGCCTCCAGGTGGAAGCCGAGAGTGGATCAGGTGAATGGCGGGTGGGCGGGGCGTTCAGGAAGGCGGAGAGACATCCCGCCCAGTGAAGGGTGGTGTACCGTAGCGGAAGTCGAGCGGAAACAGGTACGCGGCGGGACTGGCACTGGCGGGGCAGGGATGCGCTGCCTGGTAGCAAGCGGAGCCCCTTCTCCGCTTCCTGGAGGCGTGGGGCGGGACGCTCCTCCCGAATCCCCTGTCTTCCATGGGTGCTTGTGTATTTCCACAGTTTAAAGAGAGCAAGAAACATTGCTAGGACCTTTCTTCATTTAGTAATTAAACAATCATTTTCTTAACCGGAGGGGAACAGTGCTTATAGATTGCATGTGGAGCACAGCAGAAGATAAATCAACACCTAACAATCAAGATCATTTCAAATGGTGATTATGGCCGAGAAGAAAATAAAACCAGTCAACTGTGATAGCGACTGTGTGAGGAGGCTGCTTTCACCTGGTTGGTCATGAGCATGAGAAGGCGCCGGCTGCAGTGAGCCACAGGAAGGGATTTCAGGCCCACGGAATCGCGGAGGCCCAAGGCAGGAAAGAGCGGGGTGGGTTGAGGTTCAGATGCCTGAGTGGCTAAAGCGAGGTGCCGGGCAGTGGCAGGTGCGGCCAGGGAAGTAGGCAGAGCCGGATCCCGCGGGGCTCTCTGGGCCTCGGAAGGATACTGGGTTTGAAGTAGGATGAGAAAGCTTTGGGCAATTTAGTCAATATAGTGTCTTAATATACTTTACATTTGAAAAGATAACTGTGATAGTTATTTGAAGAACAGACTAGTGGGGCAAATCTGAGAGGCCAGTTAGAAGGCCATTTCAGTAATACAAGGAAGAGATGAGAGGATTGTGGGCTAGGATGGTAGTAGTGAAGACCGGGAATATTTGCTATCTCTTTTGAAAACTGTTTATAAAATATCTACTACTGAAACTTAGATTCTACTAAGGCAAGTACATTTTGGAAGTAGTATGATGAGAAGACACCAGCAGGATCCTGGGATTTCTTCTACTTTGTTTCCAGGCTGTCCCAACCTTGCCCTTGCTGGTGAACTTGATTCACTTGAGCATTCTCTGAAGGCAAAGCACTACTGGCGGGCCTTCTTATGATAGAACTTGGTAAATACTGGTTTCTTTAAAGTCACTGTGTATTGTTGGAAAGTTAGGCACTTTTTTTTTTTGGTCGTTAATACAGTGTATTATTGGCACACTTAACAGTAAAGCATACATAAAATCCAGCTGTTTTATAATACACGGAGCCACTGTCTTTTCACATATAGAGAAACGCATTAATATGCAAATGGAAAAATTAGTTTTTTTATAAAGTTTCACATAAATACACTGGAATTGCTCCCAAAGAAAAGTCCCCATAAAAGAACCAGGTTAGGGCTGTACAAAATATTATACAGGAAATATACTGTGAAAAGAAACAACAGTCAACTCAGATACAACAAGAAAAACACAAAAGAGTTTCAGATTTATTAAACTGCCCACAAAATTAATGGATTACATGGCTTGAAAATATTTGGATCAACAGAAATTTTACAAACGCCTACATTCTCAATGGGCCAAGTGCCCTTCTTGACATAAAAATCTACCTTGGTGCCTTTGATGACAAAAAGACATTTCTTGTTTCAGCACTCGGGCTCGATTGAACCAACTCAGGATGGAGGACCAATTGACCTTAGCTCGGCCATAAATTACCCTGCTGGGCCCTCTTAGCTGTTACCTTATGAAAGGAAAGGTGAAGGGGGAAAAGAAGATAAAGGTACATTTAAATTACTTTCCAAAAGTGGATTTTTTTCCTTTTCTTTTTTTGCTGAAACAAGTAACTCTCAGATGCAAGTCAAAAAGCAGAAAATATTTTACAATATTAAAAAGTCTATCTGTAGTTGGGTTCGGCATAGAATGAGATCCTGAGCACTGAGGGTTTATTAACAATATGGCGTTTGTTGGATGGTTGGGTGGGGCGGGGGGAGTGAAATTAACAAATGTGGTTAAAACCGAGCCAGGAGAAGCCTAGCTTTTGCTCTTATTTTATAATTACGATCACTGCCAGTATCTGTGTTACCTGTGAAGGTCTCCAGGGAGGGGTCATGGAAGTTTATTTGGAATGATCCTCTCAATTAAAAAAAGAAAGAAAGAAACTCAGATCCCTGTGGTTTAGAAATAGTTATTTGCATGGAAAAGTTTTAATGTCTCTTCCTTTCTCTGCTGTGAGTAAGGATCTGAAATAGTGATTGTAACTCACAGGGGCTATTGACAGTGGATTCTGGAGCAGGTCAATCTTACTGGGAAGCTTGGGGTGGGGGGTTTTCTGATTTGGTCTCTTGAGTGGTGGGAGGTTTACTGTTCCATGGGCTACTGTTCCCCAGGGCTGGTGAACTGGTGAAGTCTTCCTCGTCGTCCATGCCGTTGGCTGCATCATACTGCGTGTTTTCTAATCTAGTGATTAGCCTTTTGTCTTCATCCCCAAACTCCCCTCGCATCAGAGTTGGCTCTCCTACCACCATCAAATCCTCTGAGGAGGACTGGAAGTGACTCCTTCAGGGCCCCTCAATGCTTCTCCTTAAATTGGCCAGAAGGGGTCACTGCTGTTGAATGACACAGGTCTCCATCCCTCCCAGGGTTGAGGCTGCAGTTCGGGATCGCTCCTAGCCCAGGTACCTGACTGGACAGACTCAGGTTGGCAGCTGGCGTCTTCTTGCCGTCCGTGCTGTTGGCAGTGTTCCCAGTGCTGCTGCTGGTGGAATTTTTTTCTTTTTGTCTGTTTCGTTGTCGGTTGCCTTGTGGGTTCTGGCGGCTCCACCATCCGCTGCCACTTCTGAAACAAGCAGGTCTTCAGGCAGTCTTGTGGACTGAGGTTGTAAGTTTTATGTCTGGACATCAGTTCCTGCATTGGCTCCAGTATTACACGCAACCTGAGGTAGTTGACGGTGAAATTTGTTAGCCCCATCCTGATGTTTTTGGACAGCTGATCCAGGACCTGAGGATCTTGTGCATGCATGGCAAGCATGCTTCTTGGGACTAACTCTCTGTATTGTCTAATGGTAAAGTGCCATGTTTTTATTCTCATGAGATCATCAAAGGTGAACTCCAAGGTCAGCCTGCCTTCTGTACACATCTTGGTAAACATGGGCTTCCCGTGCTGGGTGACCATCACACGCTGTCTCAGTCCACTGTGATGGATGAGCTGTGGTAGGGTTCTTTTGAGTGTTTGAGAATGTAATACAGGTCAGTATTTAAAACACAGTGCTAAAGTAACGGGGGATGAGGGTCCTGCTGATAGCTGCTAGTGTTGGAGGGTCTCCTGCGGAGGCAGGGGCTGGCTGTGGCACACCGTGGGGACAAGGACCCTGGCGGCAGAAGTTCTGGGAAGTACTCCTTGGCGTGAGCCGTCCCAGAGTCTGCCATTAGCCCCACCAAAGAGTCGGGTAGGCTCCAGTGCTGGGTCGCCTCAGGCCAAACAACCAGGCACTTCTTCAGTTTACTCTCAAAATGCCTAATACCTATGATAACATGGCAACTTAAACTCCAAAAGAGTTTAAGATCATGTCTGTCCTGCTGTATTCCAGCACCTAGTAAAATACCTAGCATGCATAATTAAATACTCAATGAATATTTGTTGAATGAGTTAATGAATGACTCATTCTGGCTTCCAAAAGAGTAAAAGAAACTAATTAAATATGAAGCCCAAGACTTTCATATGGGTTTGACCTAGGCTTCATACAATGAAAGAATTAGATTGTTTACATATCCTAATAATAACAATAATAGGATTAATTGATATTTACTATTTTCCCTGCAGTGTGTTGTTTGTTTGCATATTTTCCCTTTTAATATTTACAGTAGTCTGGCAAGATGGGTTCTGTTTTCCCCATTTGTGAAATTGCCAGTTGAGGAGGTAATATACTAGGAGCACAGCTTGTAATGGAGATGCAAGCCTGGGTCATCGGACTCCACAGAGTCTGAGGTCTTTACCACCGTGATAAAGGTTTTTCTGGATTATTTAAGATTGAAGTACAAAGGGCATTTACTATCAAAACTGATATTTTGATGACATGGATACATTTCTTATTTTTTGTTTTGTTTTTATTGTTTCCCCTTCAAGAATGTAAGAATTGTTTTGTTCACTGTTGTATCTTTAGTGCCTAGAATGGTGCCTGGTCAGAGTAGGTGGTTGATAAATATTTGACGAATAAATAAATGAATAATGCCACTTATTTGTTCTCTCAGCTAGGAACAAAATACATCTTTTGAGAAACACAACCAATTTTGTGTCAATTCAACAATAATGGAATCTAGACTAGATTATTCACCTTTGAAATGTCTCTGACCCTGCAGAATTTTATATACAAGATATTCAATTGTACAAATGGTCTGCCACCTCCAATATTAAAAATAATGATTTTTTTATAATATATGCTTGTAAGGAATATTAATTTTTGTTTATGTAAAGATTATGTAAATATGGACATTTTCTCCATTACTATATAAAGTCTATTGTTTGTGTCAGAGAAGAGTATTTTTTGCTCTTTGACCAGATTTGTATCTTATTAAAGAATTGTTAGTTTCTCTATAAGTATAATTTAGCACTTAATTTTTATACTGTTTAGTCAGATGGTACAGATTCCAATTCTACCAGCTCTGTGACCTTGGGGAAGTTTGTTCATTCATTCGTTCATTCAGGGAACACTTACTTAGTGTCTGCTGTGTGCCAGTACTTATCTAGGAGCTAGGGAAATAGTAAATAAAGCAAATAAAAATCCTTATCTTCACCTTGCTTGCATTCTAGAGGGAATAGAAATAATTTTTTAAAAGTGCCACAGAGAAGAATCAAGTAGCAAAGAGAGGAGTAAATAAGGGGATGGGCAGGAGGAAGATACGTTTGCAATTGTAAATAGGTTGTCCTAGCAAAACTTCATGGAAATAACTCTGGACAAAAAATCTAAATAAGGAGAAAATGGAGTCATGAAGCTATCTGGAGGCAGAGCATTCCAGACAGTGAGAACAGGGAGTGCAGAGGCCCTGATCTGGGAGCAGGCATGGTGTGTTCAAGGAGCAGCAAGGAGACCTGAATGGATTTCCATTAGGGTCTCACAAGGAGTGTGGTTTTCTGTCAGCTGGATATGAGGAGTTACAAATAAACACAGTTCCCAGAGCTGCACTGAGTTAATGCACAGTATGTGAAAGTACACTAGCATATGTCTGGCATAATCATTTGGTATTTTATGAGACCAAGTTGTTTCTGAAAATCCTCAGTGTAGCCATTTCAGTAGATTTCTCTTGCCAGGTGATATTCTGGCCTGGTCAGAGTCCTGAAAGTTTCTTTTCCTCTGTTCATCTAAAAAGAACTAGAGAGAAAACAATATTAATTCTCCACAATTAAAAAGGAAAGATGGTGAAAATAACTGTATTTTAAGGGCATAAATTATGGGTGTTGTGGTTTGAATTGTGTCCCCCCAAATTCATAATTCGAAGCCAAAAACCCCCATGTGACTATATTTGGAGATAATCTTTAAAGAGGTAATTAAGGTTAAAAGAGGTCAAAAGGGTGGTGCCCTAATCCAATAAGAAGAGGAAGAAACACCAGAAGGGTGCGCACAGAGGAAAACTATGTGAGGACCCAGTGAGAAGGCAGTTGTCTGCAAGCCAGGGAGAGGGGCTTCACCGGGAACCAGCTAGCTCTGCCAGCACTTTGATTTTGCACTTCCAGTTTCCAGACTGTGACAGATTTCTGTCGTATAAGCCACCCAGCCAGTGGTATTTTGAATGGCATCTTGAGCAGAATAATGCTATGGGCTTTGCAGACTGACTGCCTGGTTCAAGTCCTAGCCTCACCACATACTCCTTTGGTTAGCTTGGGCTACAACTCTTTGTGCCTTAGTTCTTCATCCATAAAATTGGGATAAATAATTATTGTACCTACTTGATGGGGCAGTCTGAAAGTTATGTGAGTAAATACATGGTAAGGGTTAAGCAGAATGCCTAACAAAGAGCAGCACTTAACCCACGCATTCACTTGACTCATGTTTACTGAGTGCCTTCTACCTACCAGGCCCTGTTCTAGACCCTACTGTTATGATACTGAACACAATAAAATCCCTGCGTATGTGGAGCCTATGTTTTAGTGAAGGTTGATACCCAGAAAACTGTATATGTGCGCGCGCGCACACACACACACACACACACACACACTCGTTTTCCAGGAGGGGAAAGTGAAAAATGGTCTATCTGAGGGAAGAGTGTGTCGGGCCAAGTGAATAGCAGGCACCAGGTGGGAACATGCTATGTGTGCTGGGAGCACAGCAGAGCCATCCAGGTGAGATTGATCAGAGATGAGGTTTGAGTAGTGGCCTGAGGCAACTTCATGTGGGACTTGCAAACCATACTGAGGGCTTGGCTTTTACTCTGAGTGGAATGGAATGCTCTTCAAGGACTTCATGAGGTGGTATGCTGTGTGATTTATGTCTCAGAGGGATGACTCCGGCTTCTTTGTGGAGAAGGTGAGGGTGGAGGAGGTGAGGGTGGAAGCAGGAGGACAGGATAAGGCTATTAAAATATTCCAGGGTGGGCTTCAGGTAATGGCTGCTTGAAGAGGTCAGGCAGTTCCTCCAGCAGGTAACAATGACAAACACTGACCGGATTATTAAAAACTATTGGAAGGTTCTGGAAGGTGACCAAAGGGGGACAGAAATATGAGCAGAGTTTGATGTTGGAAAACTGCTACTGATTGGGAAGAACTGTGAACTCATGACTTTCTTGCTGGGGGTGCTCCAAACCCCCCTAGATCTGGCAGTCTGGAACAACATTCTTCCCAGCTCAAGATGGCCACAACAGAGTTCAGAGATGAGAGCAGATGGAAATTTAAGGAGCACATTCTGGAAGGAGGGCCACAGAAGGGCTGAGATTTAAGATGTGAGTATAAACTCTGGCTAAAACCCTGGATGAAGTATAGACACACACCCCCTCCCAAACACACACACACATGTGCACATGCAGGCACGGGAGACTAAGAGAATCCAGCAAAAACACTGACGAAACTAGGGGGATCGTGAACCCTTGAAAGACAGAGCTCCTGGCAAGATGTGCAGACTTGCTGCACCTTTGACGGAGTATATTCCCCAAGCTGTGTAGACAGCTTGGGTGGCAAAAATCAAAAGCCTGATTGAATTTCTGTATCAATGGGCAGAATTCAGGGCTGGCAGAGTAACTGGAAATTTAGGCTGGGGAGCGTTGGAAACAAATGTAACCACAGAGAGGATGAGCCCCCCAATCTGACTATCAAATCCACCCAAATCTTCATCTGCCTGCTGAACTACACAGGCTCAGGGATACCCTCAGGGGGCAGGCTAATGAGCAACTGAGCAGAGACACCAGCTGCTGCTCACGGAGGGGGAGATAGATTTCAGTCTGAGTCCAAGCAAGTTCACTTCTTAGCAGAATAACAACAACAAAATCCTTAGAAAAACAAAATAGATCCACTACAATAAATTATCCACAATTCTGCTTTTCAACCAAAAACTACTAGATGTGCAAAGAAACAGGAAAGTATGACTCATACTCAGGAAACTGATTCCAAGTGAGCCCTGATGCTGGATTTAAGTAGCTGTGTTCAGAGAATTAAAAGAAAGTGTGACCCAAGGGGGGAGAAAATGAGTTAATAGGAGCCGATCTTGATTGGGCTCAGATGTTGGATTTAAGTGGCTATCATAAATATGTTCAAAGAAATAAAAGAAAACAGCCTAAGAATTAAAGGGAAACACAGTATTAATATTAATTATACGACCTCCCTTATAATTGTTTTCATTGGAAGAGTACACACTCATTGACAATTATATTGTTTCACACGACCTGTTGCTGATAACACGCTGTCACACAGTTTCTGTGGGGTAGGAATTCAGGAACAGACTAATGGATGGACCTGGCTTAGGGTCTCACGGTTTCACAGTCCACTTGCTGGTGGGGCTGCAGTTGCTGAAGTTGGTTGAGGTTGGGGAACTTGCCCCCACAATGTCTCACTCACATAGGGGGGTAGTTGGTGCTGCCTGTTGGCACAGGGCCTCAGTTTCTCACCATGTGAGCCTCTGTGGGGCTCCTTTCATGAAGGCCGTTGTGTTTGCACGATGTTCTTGTTTTTGTCTGTGCTCAGTCACGGTTGTGGACTTCGCATGGCCACAGACTTGGTCTGATATTGGTGTACTACTGTAAACGCTTTCATGTTTAATAGGGAAGAGTATGGTCTGTATGCCAGCGCCAGCTCCACCCCAGCTATAAGCTGTCACAGCTGATTGTTATTGTTGTTATTTTTTTCCTTTTTCACAAGTGTATTACCTATCTTACAAAGTTGTAGTAAAGCTGAAAAATGATGTAATGTGGCTCCTAACATAGAACTGGGAATATAGCATGGATTCAACAAGTTGTGGCTAATAAATGATGAGGGTTGTGGTAATGATGATGTTGGTGGTGATGGTGTAATTAGGCCTTTCTTTCCTTGGAAAAAATAAATTGTCAAGAACTTCTGGAAATGTATGTGCTCCTATAATACCCCATATACTCTCCCATATCAACACAGGTCATCCTGTTGTCATCGTCCACTGGCTTGTCCCTATCTGCAGCTAGATTATAAACTCTCTAAAAACAAAAGTACAGTGTTTGCCTTTTTCAGTTTTGTGTTCTTAGCACATTGAACCGTTTCTGCCATATAGATGAGTAAATTTTTCTTGAAGATCGAAGTGAAGCATAGATCTATAAAGAATGTTATTGAAGGTACCCGTGGAAATATGGTACTGAACTAGTGTGGTTTCTGTCCATATTATGTTTGTCATCATTGTTTTTGTATGACTCGATCCAACTCATAGGTTTAACTTAATTTGCTATTCTTTTCCTGTGTGAAAATGCAGTACTTCATTCAGTACATTGAAAATTACAGAAAGATACCATGAGAATCTGGAGATAAAATCAAGGCAGGCATCATTTCAGGCTAAAATTTCTGAAAGTTTATCACATATATGTGTGAGATTAACCATCTGCAGAAAAAAGCCAGTAGTGATAGCTTCTAAATACTTTACTGATAAAACAGTCTCCTATATCTCCTCTCAAGGATTAAGATTTTGTTTTCCCCACTTCAAGGGACCTAGGCTGTGTCCTTAGGAAGTAATGACTACATATATAAATCTGTAACATTCTCAAGTGAATTATCTTTTGGTCTTCAGGAGTTAATTGGTCTTCATAAGTATAGAAAAATCTTCCAAAAGGCAAATCGGAAGAGATTCTGAGTTAGGATAGCCAAAATACTTTATGAAACCAACATAGATCATGACTACACAGGCCACTCAAACAGCTACCCAGCTTGATTAAAATTTTCTTTAAGAATATCTGGCTTTATTTGTTCTAGTTGTAATTCTAAAATTAGGAGACAGTGTCTCATCAAATGAGTGATATGGGTTATCTCAATGTAAAGTAATAAGTTTATAAAGTCAGTTTCTTATAACTTTGTGTAGAATCAGTTGTGGAAAACCTATTCAGCTCTCAGGAAATCCAGGTTTCTGTGCCTGCAAAGCCATCCTCTGTGACTTTGCCAAAGCCCAGGGCTGCTCTAAGACTCTTTCAAAGCCTCCAGGGCCTCTCTTGACTCTCTTCTTTCAGCTTCTTGAGGCCCATATGCTACTTCTCCTGTTTCTTGTTATCGCAACTTACATGATCCTTACCAGGATTGGGTGCTGAATAAATGTTTAGAACTGGTTCCTTTTGGTGAGCATCTGCATAATTAATTTACTATCATTTTAATTGAACAACACAGGAAGTTTTTGCCTATGATAGATTATTTTGTTGCGGTTTCTCTTAAAGTATTTTTATTGCATCTCAAGAAATTAAATTGCTTCTTGGCCATTCTAAGTATTTTTTTCTTGGTGGTGGTGATGGTGGTGATTATGGTGCATTGAAATTGTGCTCACATTTAATTAGAAACACATGAAGCCAGAAAGCATGTTGGAAATAGAAAGTGAGAACAACAGAGAAATAATTAGTGTCGTCTGTTTTACTCTGTCGTATTTAATTTTTATCCTTTCACTTTCCATATGTATTTTCCTGAACTCTATTTTCCCTTTTTATATTTTTCTGGGTCTTTTTAGCAGACTTCAAGGGTGGAAATAATTTCATACAACAAAGAGATAGTGGCAACTGTCAGCCCAGCTCCTGGGTTGCTGCTGTAATTATGGATAAGGGTGACAAAAATGCAAACAATTCTTTGGGAACTCAGGATAATTTGTCATCATATTTTATTTATTTGATATATATAAAGTGCTTTCCGATTGTTCCTTTTAGGTAGGGCCATTTAGAACTTGAATTTATATTCTAGTTTTTAATGGTTACCCCCCCAACTTCTGATTTCCCCCATATCATTCAATTATTAAGAAGTTTAGTAAAACAAAGTTCATGAAGATTCCTCTTATCTATGGCAATTTTTTCCCTCATTCTACTTAAATTATGCTTATATTTAGCCAATCAGAATAAATGTGTCTTCTGTTTTTTTAGATATTCACTTTTATGTTGCTTGGTACTTTAAATTATTTATTTATTTTTGTTAGACGGGCGTTATCTAAAAAACTCAGACTAGTAACTTAGACCATCAACAGTAAGAGAGGATCTGTTTAGTACTAAAAATACTGGAGAGAAAAGTGTTATCTTTTCAAAGTTAGATTAATCTTAAAACTATGAAATTTATATTAAGAATTAATAGCTATCTACCAATGAATAAAAGGATAATGTTATGTTGTTTTAAATATTTAAAATGATCTCTAGAAGCCAGAGAAAAAATACTTAGTTGAATTGTCTGTTATAATATTAACATTGGGTAAAGTAAAAATTGAGGAAGAGTAAAAGATAGTGATTCTTAATCTCTTAGGTCACAAATCCCATTAAAAGGCTAATTCAGATGAACACTATCATACCTCTTCCTTAAAAAGAGGCATATATCTCACACATAGATGTAAAACTTTACAGATAGCTTTTGGTGGTTCATAAGCTTCTTTAGCTCTTAGACCTCAGGATAAGAACCGCTGGTTGAAAGCATTATTAGTATTACAAAGCTCTTTGACTTCATCTTGCTTTAGACCAGCACTTGTACTCATTCTTCTTTTTCTCCTCATCGCTTTTTGTTCCTTATTATGATATATATTTTCAAACATTTCTTTAACTAATCTTTATGAAGTTCTGAAACTTCCCTTGTGAGGGGAACTGCATTTCCGATATAGCTGCAGAGTATTAGACTGGTATCTTTAGGCAATACCAATAACAATTACTGAAAATGAATTCTTCCCTCTTTCTTGATCGTTAAAATCAGAGTGGCGAATGTAAGGTTTAGGTGGGCATTTTATTTGTTTTTTCTCTATTGCAGTCACCTTAAATAATGGTCCCTAAAGAATAAAATTGATCTGGTTTTTATGAATTATACACATCATTTACAAAAATTAAACAAGTAAAGAGCAAGATCGGAGCAAGATCTGCTGGAGGTATGGTAGGAATTAGAGAAAGTGTATATTTAATGCAAATTCCTCTTGCAGGTTCCTTTTACTTGGCACATGATTATAACTGAATTCAGCTGAGTAGAATAGACACACATCTATTTTGTGTTAATGTTGAAATGTAAGTAATGGAGTTCAGAATAAGAATAGCAGATGAAATTAAACTCAAGTTAATGAAACGTACAATGGAAAGAAGTACAATTTTAAGAGACAGGTGTGACTTAATTTTACTCTCTCAAAATCCCTTATTAGTAATTTAATTTTACTTACAATTACTGTTTATCTGGGACAAAAAGTCCTTTATTTTTCCTGCCTCAATAATAAACAAACTGTAAAGTCTTTTTTTATTCTTGAAAGCCTGGAAGTCTAGGCCCAAGTCAATGTGTGTATAGAAAGGAAATACTGGTCTTCTGAGTAAGAGATCAATGGCAGCGTTAGTTACTAAGATACTGCCATCCTTGAGGCACTGTGGGGCAGTGAAGCCTGCCGTGGTGTTCAGAAAATGGCAGCGAAAATAGGAAATGAGGTCTCTGAGGTGGGAACAAGAGAAGAACAAAGAGATTGATTTCATAGCGCTTACTGCACTGAAATAGGTTCGTTTTTATTCTTTACAATTATAAAGCAATTTTTAAAGTTTTAGAATCTAAACTTTATTTTGTATTTTGCTAACAAAATCATATTTGGTTTATTAAATTGAATTTATTTTTCAGAAAATGTTTACAAATATTTAATTTATTCTTCAGTGCTTCTAATTTTAAATGGAGTTTGAAGTTGTGGAATTTCTAGTAATCTATCTCTTGGTTTTGGTTATTTTCTGAAAATAGAGACTTCTGATGTAGGAAATTAAAACACTATGGTAAAGCAGACTTGAAACTATATTAGGTCTTTAAGGCATAGTCAGGATTATAATCTATCTACTGAATTTCACTTCAAATTTAGTAAGAAATATCATTGGTAATAAAATTTCTCCCTTGAGCTTTCAAGCTGATTCTAGGACATGGTGTCCACTGCTAACCACTGGGCTCCCAAACACTGAGAAATTCTTGCTTTCAACCTACTTACGCTGTAGAACCCAGTGCTGGCTGTTGGACTTGCACGTTGTGTCTCAAGTTGCAGCTTACCTGTCCCTAGTCATGCTTTCATTCTAACAATGGAGGGCTTGCATCCAACTTCCAGAGCCCAAACTTCCTTTCTCCCAGCAGGCCCCGTGTTTAGAAACTGAATGTTTGTATTGTTCATTGTTTCAAGTTCTTCTCTAGTAGCCTATATGGTATTCTGGGCCTAAATATTTGAGTATTTTCTGCCCCACATTCTTCCAACAAAGTCCCAAGTGCTGTGTTAGGACACTCAGTTACTTAATTCGGATTTTGTGCTTTGGGAGTTGCCTACTATATTCTAGGCACTGTTTTAGGATGGTGTGTGTGTGTGTGAGGGTGTGTGTGTAATTAAATACTTACACGTATATATGTATATGTACATATTTAAATATATGCCTATGTGCATATATATGTGTACTCCTTAAAATACTGTAAAGGAGATATTTGCCCCCCTTTAGTAGATGAAGATATCAAGTCTTAGAGCAGATAAATAGATTGCTCCTGGCCACAGAGGGAGAGGCAGTCTGAGAACCAGAATTCAGACCTAGATCTTGTTCATTCATTTACCCATTCATTCATTGAGTATGTGCTATGACAAGCATCATTCTAGGTTCTCAGGATACAGCAGTAAACAAAAATATGTCCTCTTGCATGTTACTTACTATGTCAGATGGTGATAAGTGCTATAAAACATTGATACAGGATCAGTGAGGAATGAGAGTTGAGTGAGGTTGCAGTTTTAAATAGGGTTGTCAGAGAAGTTTTCACTGAAATGGTGACATTTGATTAAAGACCTAAAGGAAGTGAGAGAGAGAACCATGAAACTATCTGAGAGAAGATGGTATCAGACAGAGGAAAAAACAAGTGCAAAGACCTGAGTAAGCACATCCCATGTGGCATCTCAAAAGAATTCTAACTGGGAATTGCTGAGCCCTCTGGAATCCACACTGAACATTCGTGGCCCACATGCCTTGTAAGTGATAAGACACTGTATCCCGTAGATGAATCATGAGTTGTTAACAAATTAGCTTTATCAGGTTCAGTTATTACCTTGCACATCGTAGGCATCCCAGAATTGTTTATTTTTTAACAAGTTTATTTTTTATATACCAAATCAATTTTCTAAACTTCTGTTTCTTTGTATGATATTTTTATTTTCCTTCAAATTAAACTATGAAAAGGGTTTGTTAGAGTAGTAGTACTGTGGTTAGATTTTCCTGTTTTTATATTTAATTTGATTTCTATCAAAACTTAATGTGAAAATGCTTTTGAAATGGTTCCGTGTAATGGAACATTCAGTGTAATGTTAATATTGGCACAATAAGGATATGCATATCAATTTTTGTTAATTATATCATTCTTTCAAAGAGCATGGTTTACATGTTGAGATAACATTCATATGCAGCCATAAATTATGTTGGAGCTTTTGCAAAAAGTTTCCCAGCACATAATGGAGTAATATAAATTGACTTATTTTAAAAAGCAACAGCATATATTCTGTTTCTTCCTTAAATAGATTATACGGTTATGGATATACTTAAACATTCATAAAATTTAATATATCCTATATATAATTTTCATAGTTCAGCAAGACAGCTTTAACTTTTGACTGAAGTCTACTAAACAAGTATAAAAGATTGAAGCCTAAAGTCAACTGTTGGTAGAAGCCAAAACCTTAAAATGTATAATTAAACCTGCATTGAATATAAGTAGGTTTCCATTTTAGAAAACATGTTCAATTCAGCTCAACCAACACTTACTGAGCATTCTGCTATGGGAGTTCTATTGATAAGGAAAAAAATCACTACTGCGGTAACACTGGTGGTACTAATAGAGTTTGAACCGCGGCGGTGATGGGGGGAGGGGGGTTCCAAGTGAAAGACATTTTTACATTAGGTTTAATGGGTGACTGGATATGTGCATTGAGGGTACAAGGAGCATTTAAGATAATGTAGACTTAACTTCAGCACTGGGTGACTGATGACACTATTAAACAGGATAGTAAATAGGAAAAGGGAAAGGTTTGGTGAGCTTGAGAACTTTCAGTTCAGTTTTGGGCTTTTTGAATTGGAGACATCTGTAGGACATGTAAAAGTGAGTCCATAACATTTCTATGTCCTTGTGAAGATTGTTATTAAGAGGGCACTGTTGACTTCTTCTTGAAATTCTGGACCATAGGACATTTTTAGGGTGTGTGATGATAACAGTAGTGACCTTTGCCCTAACCCCTGTAACACAGTTAAACGTCAGAATTTAGCACATAATTGTATTTTATATCACATTCTAAATGTTTTAAATCACTTTTGTCTCACCTTGTGATTGTAAACATTAGGGCTGAGATGACGTTTTATGCTCTTCTAACAGGCTCAGAAGTACTGTTGAAGTCCCTGTAGTGGCCTCAGTGAAAACTACTACCCCAGAATCTTAGAATTTGTTTCTCTCAGTGTATCTGGTGATGCTACAGTAGTAAATGTATTGAGGAATTGCTTTCGTTCATCCCTTCATTGATTCCCTACTTACTGAATACCTGGTATATGCAAGGTATTATTGCCTTACAACTGGGCATGAAGCAGTAGGGATACTTTGTTTCTAGAAATAGATAACTACAACAACCTCTTATCATAAAAACTTTTAATTTTCTTTTCAGAGACTTATCAGTTGTTTTAAATGTAGAAATTACTCTTTTTACTTCATGAAATCTTAAAATCACTTCTGGTAAAGAGGGAGGTGTTGAGGGGAGTGAGGGAAGTGAAAGAATTAAGAAGATAAATGAGTTTGAAACTGTCTTAAAGATATTACCATGTATTGATCTCTGCCAGAGGGAATTCTTGTTAGACCTGATTCTGACAGTCAGTCTGCCTAGCACTTTTTTAACTGCTGTCTTTCCTGATTTCATTTGTTACTCACTGCAGTGGCATGTTGATCGAATGTGGGAATTAAGAACAAGGTCTGCCCACAGCCTTGGTTCACATGCCTTGCTACTTAGTGTTTGTGCGAACCTGGCTAAATTGCAGCCTCTCTAAGTTTTGGTTTCTTCCTCTGTAAGTGGGGATATGAGCACGATGTAACTAGCTTATAAGTTCGTTCCATTAAATGTCAACTGTTTGGCACAGTGCCTGGCCCAGAGTATATGTGCAATAAATGTCAGCAATAATAGTGGTGAGATAATTGTGAATCCTAACAGTACTCTGTCTTCCTTAAAGTGCTAGATAATATTCAAGTAAAATACCAGACATTTAGTTTTGAAATTTTTTAAAATTTTAAATGTCAACATTATATATTCATTGATTGTTTCTATTTTATTTTTAGCTTTAAAACATTATTATTCATTTCTCTATGTTGAAATTTTCATAATCCAACATGTGTATGTATAACCTTTCTACCTTTCCTTGTATATTGATCTCTGCTGTAAAAAAAAAAAAAAAAAAGGATAGGGATATACTGATATCATATTTAATAGAATTAACTTCTCCCTTGCCTCTCTGGTGCCTTTGCTCCCTCATGCCCAAATAACCTATCTTGTAAGAAACTTCTGTGGGTGTACAAAAAATAAGAGTAAATAAAGACAGAGCATGTAATAAAGCAGAACAAGTACTTCCAGTAGAGGGAGATATTGGCAAAACAATCAAACCGCAGAATATGCAGGTGCAATGGGTATCAAATTTAAAAATGAAGCTTTCCCTGTGTAAAAAATTTAACTAATTAAGAATTTAAGTAATAAGTTGGGTAACACTGTGGTTTTTATTTTGCTAGTTGCCAAACCCAACTCAGTGTGCAAGTCTCTGGGAATGCACTATGAGTACTACGGATACTATTACCGTCACCACGGAACTTTCCTCACGTACTGTTGCAGAGATAGAAGTAAAGACAAGATCATTGACACCTCTCATCTCTCTGAATCTCTAAAAATCGCAAGTAATGTAGGTTATAGGCTGGGTCATTTGAAAACAAAGTTACAAAAGCTATATTTTCATAATTCAAAAAGATTTTTTTCACAGAGTTCTAGACTATCTGAATAAACTGGTGTAGCCTTAAGTGACATAAACCAATGGACTGAATCAGAACACTATCCTTTTTATAAAAGGAAACATTGTTAAAAATTTAATATCTTTGCAGTTTAGATCTCCAGATTTCTGAAATTACTAGGAGGCCTATAATTAACAGCAAATTAACAACATTAATTTGGCTTGGATTGGAATTTTTTCAAATATTTTCAGTAGGATAGTTAAATTGATTTGAAGCTTTACTTTTCCAACAGAAACATCCCATTTCTTTCTGTTGGCAGCATTGTCCAATAACTGACTACTATAATAGCCCCTCTGCACTTTGAAATTTACTACTCTTATTCTATCACATGCTAAGAAATTGCTGCCCTGGAACTTGGGGATGTTGAGACTGCCCTTAAACCTGAGCGGCTCACTTAACAGTTGACTGAGTTTTCCCCTCTGTATCATGCCTAAATATTTTGATGTGGATTTTATTATTTTTTGGCTGCATTAGTAAATTCAGTTTGTAAAATGTCAAAAGAACTTTATATAATACACAAAATGTATCTTAAATAAACGCACTATAGTGATCTTGTAGTTTAAATTTCTATTTAATAGATTCAGAAATGGAAGTTATACATCTCTGCTGATTTTCTAGTTAATTAATTTGGTAAACATTACTACCATCAACTTAATAGATATTAGCTTTCAAAAGGTACTGTCTTAAACATGTAGTTTTTAGTTATTTAGCATTCTGCAAGCCTTCTTCAATTTTCTTTTAATTTTTGCCAGGGAGCATCATTGTTTTTTGTGTTTAAGTAGGTTTTTATAATTTCATAGGTAACTTTGGAGTTCTTTGAACTACTAATACATATCAGAATGCCTTTTTTTAAACCTTCATAAATAAATTAATATGCATGAAAAATGACTATAGGAAAATGAAACTGAACAAATAAAAAGCAAATCTGTACTGATGTGTATCCATTAGAGTAGTTAAGATTATGCTACAGTAATAAGCCTAAAAACTCAGTGACTAAAACCAATGAAAGTTACTATTCACGTATGCCACATGTTCATTGTAGTTTGACAGCAGTGATGCCTTTGTTGTCGTCACTTGGGGACTCAGGCTGAGGCAGGTTCTATCTTGACAATTGCAGTTCTGGGCAAAGAAAATGTAGTGACTCTTTTGATATTTTTAAAACTTCTGCCTGAAAATGGCATAGTTCACCTTGGCGAGATGTAACCACATCTGAGTTCAACAGGGTGAATGATCCTCACGCAGAGAGGGACACTGGATGTTGCAAACAGTGTGGCAGTTTACTCTTCTAAAGTGAGCATTCAGCAACTATCAGTAGTTTCTGTATGAAGCTTAGACAATGTCTGGTTTGAAACTGACTATGGGAAGAAAGTGAACTGTTTTCACCTAATCATAACCAGATTAGTTTTAGAAGTCGTACTGCCAGTGCGTTGAACACATATACACACACGCCCACACAATTCTACATGGTCCATATGATGCAGGAACTGTTTTACAATAACATTTATACCATTGAGAATATTGCTGTTCTACATGCAGTGTGCACAGGGAGTAACGACATTTGATGGACTGACCTCCTTTAAATTCACAGTTGTACGTCAGCCAGGACCATTCATAAATTTAATGAGTGCATTACAGTTTAGCACGGTTTTAAATTTCTTTGTTTCTTTCTTTCTTTTTTTTTGGCTTTTAAAAACACAACAAAAAGGCCAAATTTTTATTTGGAATCTAAGTGTTTAATGGTATAGTGTATTAAAGAGAAAACTGGCTGCTACAAACAGCTAATAGTTTAAATAACAAATATAATGGAAGCATTAGTGATATTGCCAAAATTCACACCAAAATGAAAATATTATAGTTTGTTATAAGATCGGTGATTTTTGTTTTTTGTTTTTTAAGTCTCCAACAAATTAGCTAGTGATTATTTATTTTGTTGCTAACAATTCTTTTTATCTTGATTTTTTAGATATTACTGATTTTCCGAAAATATTTTGTGAAACTTCCCAGAAGCTGGTGAGTGTGGAAGCCTTCGCTCTGGCTGCTAAATATTATTCTGTACAAAACTTGGGAATATGTACTCCTTTTGAACAGTTGCTTGTAGCCCTTCGTGGAAATCAAAAACAGAGAACTGGTAGGTGTGTTTGTGTGTGTGCATGTATGTTTTTTAGGCATTTAGAAGCAATATATTGTTCATATATGTATATATTTCCAACATTTTCTTAATTTATTTTTAGACCTTATATCATGAGCCCCGATAGACTGATTTGTTCTAAATGAGTAGGTTTTCTTATGCACCATATTAAACAGAAAACTTAGGTATAGATCTCCACATTTTTTTCCTACATCATAGTCTAGTCATCAGTCTTTTCTTTTGTAGTTAATTGTTTTATATTTCAAGGAACATTTTTAAGAATGTTATATGAGTCTTTTCATTTTATTAATTCAAATTTGATTCATAGCAGCTAAACTGATAGAGATCCATCTTATAGACACCGCAAGAGGATCTCTGTATTATTTTCATATTTAATTATAGAAAACATGAGCATCAACTGATGATTCTTATTAAGTTTTGTTTCTTTAGTAGCAGTACTTTAATTTTGTTTTATTTTTGTTCAGGTGAAAATGTGAAGCCAGATGAGTTTATGAATTTGAAAAAATCTCATGAAGTTCAGGCAATGTCAGAGCTCATCGGCAGTGCTGCTGATTACTGTGGAATAAAGCAGGTAAGAGTACTTCCCTGTATATTCATGTGTTTAAATTACTGCCACTTTGGGGGGTAGCATTCAAATTTCCTTTTCTACTGTCACTGTCTGGCCTTTAAAATGTCATTAAGTAATAGCTGATGTGAGATGTCACATCACATCTGATCCTTTAAAAATGCTCTCATTTCCCAATATACTGCAATAAAAACAAATTTATACTAAAAATAAGATACGACTGTTAATGTTTTGCCACAAATTTCACTCTTTCCAGAGTAGATAAGAAGCTATGGTAATTCTCTTTTTCTTATGTTGTAACTCCAATTTGAGGCAGCATTATGAAGATGGCATTCTGCAAAATTGTTTACCACTAGGTGTTCTCAAGGACCTGGGTTACCATGCTGTGGTCTGGGGCACCTGCCTCATTATTGTAACATAAAGAAACTTGGATTCTTTCATAGTGTCAGAATTATAATGCATTCCTGTTGTAAAAAATAGCCTTTATGAAGGGTAGTAATGTCTGAAAATAGATGTTAAAATAAAATCAGTGATTGCCTCCATTGGCCTATAAAAATAGTAAGTTATTTTTCTTATCCCTACAAGAACATCTGTGGGGGTAATGGAGGATTTTTTCCCTTCTTCAGTTTTTATTAGGTGTTAGAATCTTTTCCATGTATTCTTTCAGACTTGTGGAGAGTTTGAGATTGATTAGAAAATGATCACAGTTTGGGCCAGGCATGCAGAACCACTTATGGCAACATAGATCTCTAGAGTAGGAACTAAAAGGCAAGAGCCGAGGTAATAGTTTTCAACCTTTTCTCCAGTGTATCATATCTAAGCAGTACCTATCAGGATCGGTAACAGGCTCACCATGACAGTAATACTCAACCGGAGTAAAAAGGGCAAGTACACAATAAAATTTAACAAACTGCTGCTGTACATAACACATGGATGAATATTAGAAACATACAAATGGTTGGGAAAAATAAGCAATTTACAGAAGACTACGTATTTTATGGTATCATATTTAAAAAGCTCTTAAGCAAAATAATGGTATATTCTTAATGCAAAAAATATATGCAAAAAAACCATTAAAGAAGCAAGGGAATCATAAACAGTAATTTGAGAATAGTTGTTACCTCTGGTAGGGGAAGCAGGGAGATGGGATATGGAAAGAAAACATAGTTATATGGAATGGAAATACTAACATTCTAGTTCTTAGGATGGCTGGTGGGTTCATGGGTATAGCAGACGCTACGGGATGCCTTATTCAGAAACTCTTGGGCCTCACCATTTCATGGTGTGCCGGGCTGCTTTCTACCTAGCAGTTTCTACATTTCTTTTCCTGTGGGTTTTCTCTGTCTGCTGAAGCATGGCACTGCCTGCATACAAGTTCTGGGGATTAATTCCTCCCTGTGAGCATCCTTGAATTAATGACTAATACACGTTGATAAACAGATACATCAACTCCTGGACTTTCCAGGTGGGATGACTATGAGGTATGTGTTCTACAGTAGCTCTCCAAGTTTCTCAGTGTGATTAAACCCAGGTTGTCCTAAAGTGGTATTTTGCTTAAGAACATACCTTTTATTGGGCTGTCTTCCTTTCTCTTTTTTCTCTTCTCTATTTCCCTGTCAGTGTTTTCTTCACCTCCCAAATACATCACTTATACTTAAATCTTCGAGCGGTATTTATTATTGTGCTTTATAACTTTACATTTCAACTACACTTATTCTTTTATTTATAAATTTATTTATTACATAATAAATAACTTTAAATTAATAAAGTGGATTTATTTCTAAAGTGCAGAGAAAAAAATTTGAAATAGCATAATATTTCATGTTAGACCTTCTCTAAGGGAACTTTTTTCATAGTGATGGAGATTGTTTCTAGTGAGTGAAAACAACCTGTATTAAAGACTTACAGGGTCTTTCTCTTGAAATTACTTAATAGCAATATTTGATTCTCAAAATAGTTAAGTTTGAAATGTATGATGTGTATACTATTTTTACTTTTAAAAAGCAGATTTAATAAATGTAGGTTTCATGGGGATAGTTGGAAACCCAAATACTAAAATCTTAACTTTACTAGTGACCAAAAAGAACTAGAGAAGATAAAAAAACAATTTATTTTTGCCTCAACCACATTGCTCCCTACATGCCAAAAACCTTTGCCTCTCTCATCCCCATTACCAAGGCTTCTTACTTCTTAATTTTTATTCCTAAAATATGTTCATTCATTCACACTTGGATGCATGCATTCATTTATTAAATATTTCTTTGGCTCCTACCATGTATCAGGTGCTGTTATAGATGCTGAGGATACAGTAGTAAACAAAACAAAACGTATCTTTGCCTTTATGTCATTTATACTCTAATGAGGAGAGATAGATAATAAAATCATTATAAGTATATTTTATTGTATATGTTGATATACTTTAAGAAGAAAAAAAATAAAAAGGAAGTAGCTAATTCAGGGATGGGAGATTAAAGCTTTTGATTAGGAAGAGAGGGGCAAGTAAGACCTCATTGTAAAGATAGCATTTGAGTTAAGACCTCCTTCAAGAGGTAAGAGAGTTATCCATTAGAATATCCAGATAAAAAATTTTTTAGATGGAGGGAATAACACATTCAGTGGCCCTAAAGCGGGAATATACTTGGTGTATTCTTTCTTTCTTTCTTTCTTTCTTTCTTTCTTTCTTTCTTTCTTTCTTTCTTTCTTTCTTTCCTTTCTTTCTTTCTTTCTTTCTTTCTTTCTTTCTTTCTTTCTTTCTTTCTTTCTTTCTTTCTTTCTTTTCTTTCCTTTCTTCCTTCCTTCCTTCCTTCCTTCCTTCCTTCCTTCCTTCCTTCCGTCTTCGTTGCTGCGTGTGGGCTTTCTCTAGTTGCAGCAAGAGGGGGCTACTCTTGGTTGTGGTGTGTGGGCTTCTCTTGTTGTGGAGCACGGGCTCTAGGCACGTGGGCTTAGTTGCTCCACGGCATGTGGGATCTTCCCGGACCAGGGCTCGAACCCATGTCCCCTGCATTGACAGGTGGATTCCTAACCACTGCGGCACCAGGGAAGCCCCACTTGTTGTATTCTTGAAAGAGCCAAGAAGCCAGATTAACTCCAGTGGTGAGAGCAAGGGCAGAGTAGTAGGAGCTGAGGTTGGGGTGGCAGAAGCAGGTCATGAAGTTGTAGAGTCTTAGAGGCCATTGTGATGATTTGGGCTTTTGTCCTGAATGAGATGGGAAGCCGTTGGAGCCACTGGATCACTCTGACTGCCGTGTTGAGGAGTGTTATGAAGCAAATATTGGGTTAGCCAAAAAGCTTGTTCGGGTTTTTGTAACATGTTGTGAAAAACCCGAACAAACTTTAGGGCCAACCCAATATTTCCATTACCTTTGCACTCTTCGCCATAGTCTTTGTAAACATTCAAGCTGGCCGTTTTCAGAAATTAGCTCATATGTAAGCATGAGCTTCCAGAGTTGAGGCAAAAAGCTTAGTAACAAAGGAGGTTAGTAGCAGGAGATAAGTTTAGGGAAGTGATGAGAGATTTTACTTAGAGGCGTGGTATGATCAGTCTTTGTTTGGCTCTCTTGAAAATAGACTCAAGGAGGGAAGGTGAGAGCAGGGAGATCATTGAGGAGGCCGTTGCAATAACCTAGACTTAGGGTGCAATTGGTATGAAATACCCTTGGTAAGACTAGGGATTTTTTCACAATTCAGGTGGAGGGTATGAGAGAAAGAAAAGAGTCTTGTTCTCCACCTGGGTATGGAGATACTATTAACTATGATGGAGAAGATTATGGGAGGGGTAGGTTTTACAGAGACTATCAAGAACTTAGTTTTGAACGTGTTATATTTGAGATGCTTATAAGACATTCAAGTGGAAATGTTTAGGTACACTGTTGGATATGAGTATGAAGTTCATGGTAGAATTCCATACTGGAGTTATAAATTTGAAAGTCATTAGCTTATAATAGTAGTTAGATCTCCAGGTCAGTCAACAAAATATAACTCTCCTATCTGAAGTCTAGTACCATACTAATACTAATATTAAGAAATGTAATCACTATGTGTAGCAATATTTCTGTGAGAAAGTCTTCTAAGCAGAATTAGGAAACAAAGAAGATACCTCCCACCAGGTATTACACTGGAGACTCCTCTATCTTCAAACCTATAATATGATCCAGGAAGGAAAAGACCGTTGTGAATAAGGGGTAAGAGATCAGGATTGTGGAGGTTTTGCTACTCAGATAATAGAGTTTGAAGGCAAAAATATGTATGATTTATGTAACCTTTAATTGCAGAGTTTGCCATTCTCTTGCTAACACTGTATATATTACTGAAAGGCCAATTTGGAGAGGGGTAAAAATCAATTTGGGTCAGTAAGATATAAGTGAGCTGATAGATTTTTCTAGGAAATTTTGCCTATTACTGAAAAGGGTTTCAGATATTATATTGTGAAGACATGATTCTTAGATTTTCCCCAGCCATCTTGCAATCAGAGGAATTACAAATACATTGGCCCAGAGGCCATATGTGGTTGAGCCTCTGGTTGGTTCAGCTACTCTACTGCCAGATTTCTTAAGTGAGGTGAGTTTTTCTCAGTGATGGAAATTTGATATTCTGTCACTTGCAGCCAAAATTTTCCTCATTCACAAGTGGAATCATTATATGCAGATCTGGGAACAAACTCAATTACCTCTTGGTAAGAAAACATCTGTATTGGGGGGAACAAATGTCCTGGTGCTTACAAGTAACCCATTGGTTGCTAGCATTAAGCTGCCATTGGCATCAGTGAATGTGTTTTTGTAGAAGGAAGGGAATGGAGAGCTTTGCTTTCTCTAGAGATTCAGATATGGGGAAATTGATTAATAGAATTTCTACTCTATAGCCCTTGTATTCATGAGTATGGTATCTTCAGTTAGATTGTAGTTCCTTAGGATCAAGATATATAATGCTTCTGTATTTCCCATAATACCTAGCCTAGAGATTAACATTAAAAAGGGGGCATAGGGAATTATTTGTAAGCTAGACACTTATTTAGAGGACATCATTTATTGGAGTTTTACCTATGAATTGCAATTTTGCTTGAATTGAAATTTTTGAGGATTTCATTGATGATATGCATTATTTCAAATATAGGAAATTTTCCTTGAGTGGCTCATATTTATGTCAGGATTTAATTGATTTTAGGAATTAAAGATTAGATATAATGAGATTAGATAATGATTTCCTATGATAATATTTCTGTAATTGTCCATTTATTTCTTATGAAATGACATGAGAATACAGTAAACAATCTTGGTAATTTTATGTCTTTTATCATTTTTAGTTTTATTGAGGTATAATTTATATATTCACCAATTCTAGGTGTACACTTTGATGCATTTGATAATTGTATGCAGTTGTTTAGCCACTGTAATAAAAAATATTTCTGTCACCATAAAACGTTTCCTCATACCCTTTTGCAAGATATTTCCTCCTACATTCTCAAGGAATTACTGCTATGCTTGTAGTTTTGACTTTTCTAGAACATCGTATAAATGGAATCAAATACTATGTAGATGTTTGTGTTTGACTATTCTTTAGCGCATAGTTTTTAGAGTCATCAATATTTTTATGTGCATTGACTCTTTGTTCCTCATTTTTGGGTGTAGTATGTTACAGTATAGATATACCACAATTTGTTTTTCAATTCATTGGTTGATGGATATTTGAGTGGTTACCAATTTTTTTGGCCGCTATGAATTTATTCACATACAAGACTTTGTGGACATGTTTGCATTTCTCTTGGGTAAATAGCCCAGAGTGGGATTTGTAGGTTGTATAGTAAAAGTGTATGCTTTAACTGTATGGTAAACTGCTGATGTTTTCCAGTGACTGTACCGTTTTACATTTGTGTGTATCTCATTATAATTTTAGTTTGCAATTCCCAAAAGAGTAGTGATATTGGGCATCTTTTTATAGTGGTCATTTGTATATCTTCTGTGAAGTGTGTGTTCAAATGTTCTGCCCATTTTTTAATTGGTGGCTTGTCTTATTATTGAGTTGTTAGAGTTCTTTATATATTCTGGATACAAACCCTTAGTCAGATATATGTTTTGCAAAATATTTCTTACCCTTTTTAACTATGTATTTTGAATAGCAAAGGTTTTAATTTTAATGAAGTCCATTTTTCAATTATTTCTTTGTAGTTTATGCTTTTTATGTCCTACATAAGAAATCTTTTTCCCCCCCAATGTCACAAAGATATGCAGGAATTAAAGATATGCCTGCTTGGCATATGACATGCAAAAATCTTTTTTTTCCCATACAGACATCCAGTTATACCCACACTGTTTGTTGAAAAGACTATCTTTTCCTTTGAATTACTTTAGTTGTTTTGTCAGAAACCAGTTGACCATATAACTGCGGGTCTATTTCTGGACTCTGTTTATTCCATGGATTTATATATCTATTTTTATACCAGCACTACACTGTTTTGATTACTGTAGTTTTTTGGGGTTTTTTTTGTTTTTGTTTTTTTTGCGGTACGCGGGCCTCTCACTGTTGTGGCCTCTCCTGTTGCAGAGCACAGGCTCCGGACGCGCAGGCTCAGCAGCCATGGCTCACAGGCCCAGCCGCTCCGCGGCATGTGGGATCTTTCCGGGACCGGGGCATGAACCCGTGTCCCCTGCATCAGCAGGTGGACTCTCAACCACTGCGCCACCAGGGAAGCCCTGATTACTGTAGTTTTATATTGATTCCTGAATCAGTGTAAATCCTCAAATTTTTTCTTTTCAAAATCGTTTTGGTTATTCCAGGTACTTTGCCTTCTCATATAAATTGTAATATCTGCTTATGAATTTCTTTTAAAAACCCTGCTTGGATTTTGATTAGGATTGCATTGAATCTATATGTCAGTGTGGCAGAATTGCCATCTTAATATTGAGTCTAACTATTTCATGAACATGGTATATCTTTATTTAGCTCTTTTAAATTTTTCCTATGCAATGTTTTGTAGTTTTCAGTGTATAGGTCTTACATAAGCTTTGTTAAATTTATTCCTAGATTTCTATTTGTATGCTATTTTAATTCAGTTGGTTTTAAATTTTATTTTCTAATTGTTCTTTACTACTGTAATGCATGTGTTCTGATGGTTCATTATTCATTTCTAATGAGCTTGTATCTTGACACATTGCTAACTTGACTTACTAGTTCTTTTAACTTTTGTATGCATTCCTTAGAATTTTCTACAGATACAATCATGTCATCTATGAAGGAAGACAATTTTACTTTCAATATTTATGTTTTTTACATCTTTTCCTTGACTTATTATTATACTGCTTAGAACTTCTCTTAAAATTTTGAATAAAAATGATGAGAGTTGTTGGTTTTTAATAGTAATCAAAAATTAAAATTAAAAAAAGCATAACAGGTTATATAAATTATACATTCCTTTACTTGCTTTTTAAAAAAGTATCACGAATGCATTCTGTTACCATCTGACTAAAATCCTTTTAATTAATTCTGGTTTTCTTTAGATAATTGACCTGGGTTCTGGAAAAGGCTATCTAAGCTCCTTTTTGTCCTTGAAGTATGGCTTAAAAGTTTATGGAATTGATTCCTCAAATACCAATACTCACGGAGCTGAGGAGAGAAACAGGAAACTGAAGAAACATTGGAAAGTCTATCGTAGGCGGTCAAAATTAGATGTCAATGGACTGGCATTACAAATGACAAAAGAAAGGAAAGTGCAAGATGAAATTAAATTTAAAGCCGATATTGAGGGAGTATGTAACAGCAGTACTGCAAATCAAGAAAAGATGTCGACCTCGGACTTTCTGCAAGATTTTTCAGGCTCTGTAATTTCTAATATCAGAAAACAAATGGAAAACCTACATGTTTATTCACATCGAGAAGAAAATTTGTGTTTTGAAAATGCCTTTTCTCTTAGGGACCTTTTGCCTATTAATGCCATAGAACCTACTTCTTCATCCCATATACCCAAGAGAAAAATGTCTGAAGGAAATAAAGAGAGAAGAAAAATGACATCAAAGTCAAATGAATCCAATATATATTCACCTTTAACATCTTTTATCACTGCTGATTCAGAACTACATGATATTATTAAAGATCTGGAGGTAATTTTATTTTTTTAATTCCTTAATTTCATTTATATATAAAGGCTCTAAGACATAGAATTAAGTTTTAATGGTAGCTTACTTAACCTGCGTATCTTATTTGATTACATTAATATAAAGTACCAAGAAAATAAAATTATATTCAGGCTTTCATGATTTCCACAGCTGTCAAAATCTGACAATCTGACAATTATGATTTTCCAGAAGGGAGTACCCTCCACTCATTTGTAAGCCTAAATTAAACAGAAGTACTAATACAAAAGCTAGTCAGCTAAGTTCTCGTTATGCAATTTATGAGTTGTTAAAATTCCAATCCAAGAAAGCTCTTACATTTTATTTAAATTTGAAGTAAAGATGTACCTAGGGCAGTATTATGTTTAATGTTAGCCTTGTTAACCAAATTTGCAATTTTCTTGAGCAAGACCAACTTCTGTGTATTCTTAAAAAATTTGAACTTTTTCTAAAGTACAAGTATGTCAAGTTATGCAGAGATAATATATCTTAAAGACAACATTGTATGTGAAAACAATATTGTAGAGGAGTTTTTAGAAATCATTTGGCCTAACTCATTGTTTTAAAAAAAGCAGGGTAGCCTTTGAAGTTATAATATTCTACTCTTGTTAATTTTTTTGAAAATTCTTCCCTAAAGAATGAATAAACAAAAGATACCAGAATTCTTTATAAATTTAAATCCTTGTTTGGTAGCTAACCAGTGTTTTGTTACTTTGTCATTTTAGAATGGGGAATTTTTCTTTTTCCCAGATATTTCAGGATTTCACTAATTATGGGAAACCGGTTAATCCTCATTAATTGTTTTTCCTATATATGAAATCAGTAATTAAGTTATAACTTAACCTTCTGTTAGGGTTAAACAGCCCCAATTACTTTAACCTGACTTAAAAATGTATACATTTTTAGTGCTTATTATCATATATTTATGTTTTTAAAAGTCTTCTGGAAAATATATGATCAAAACTATATGCAGACTTTTATAAGAATTTGACTTATAAAAGATATGCTGGAAGATTATTTCTTGGGTCCTTAGTTAAGTAGCAATTTAATAACCAGAATTAACCAATACCTTCCATCTCCTCCCCTCCCCACCCTACAACACATACATACAATACTTAAATATTTTACTGTTAGGATAACATGCTGATTGCGTATTTTTGTTTGCCACCTGCTGGTATTTTTAGCTAACCTTGTGTAATGAATACACTGAAAAATGAGATTAAATATTTTGGTGTTATCTTTAGGGAGAACTACCCTAAAAGAGAGAGATTTATGTCTCTGTTATCTACCCTTAATTAGCAATAAGCCCTTTCTCTCTGAATTCCTTTTTTGTTTATAACATTATAATGTCTAAATAAAACCTACCCAAACTATGTAGTCATTGAGAAAAGCAAAATAGTTGCACAACACTCCAGAAATTGTGCTTTGAAGAGAATGTTGGTTGAAGCAACAGAATGTTCTATCAGGTTGAAGCAACTTACAGGTACAGTTATTTTCTTTAGAAAGGTAACACTTCAGCCCTGTCTATGTCTACATTATATGGGCTAAAATCACATTTTTGGTAAAATAACTTAAGTGAAAAAATTGTATTTGTTCTGAAGATAGTTATAAAAATATACTTGATTACAACTTAATGTCTATTATTTTGAATTTATAACATGATGATGATGATGATGTAAGAATAGAAGACGTTTACTGAATTTTATTGGATGCCAGAGATTGTACTAACTCATTTACCAGTATTAACTTATTAAAGTCTTGCAATAAAGTCTTGCAATAAAGTCTTGCAATCTCACTGAGGTGAGATACTATTATTAGCCTCATATTACAGAAGAGGAAACTAAGGAACTGAAGAGTTAAAACAAACAAACGGTATATTGATCAAGATTCTGTGAGTCCATGCCTATGCACCCATTCTGTATGTGTATACATCTAAATTACGCTTTGGGTAATTAGGAGAACATTTCATAGAATTTTTACATAAAATTCGTGTTATAAAATTTAGAACAAAAACTTTATATTGAATTTAATCTTGTCATATTTGATGCAGTGAATGAACTAAGTAAACTTTTGGTGTTGGAGTAAAAATGCCTACTTAGCAACACTTAATTTTTTTTTATGACAATGTTTTATAAGTTTCGATGGGTATGGGTGAAGAAGTGAATTTTAAAAATTGACTAGTAAGGTATTAATGTGTCTCAAATCATAAGTTTGTCCTAGTAATGCAGGCTACGTTGTATTGATCCAGCGTTAATTTGAGTAGTCATTAAGCAAATATTAGTTGTAAAAGAAACCAGAGAAAATTCAAATGAGTAAGTAACCAAAGACACTAGAAAATCAACTGAAAGTTATGTCAGTTTTGGTAAAAGATCGGTCATTTTGCCTTTAAAGGCAATAGTTATTTGTTATGAAAATAAAAGACATATAATATTTTCTAGGTAAAATTTCATCATTTTAAAAAGCTCTACATCTTCTAATAAACATTTAAATGTTTTTTAACCCTCCTTTTAATTTCCAAAATTTATTTTTTAAGGATTGTTTTATGGTAGGTCTGCATACTTGTGGTGATCTTGCTCCAAATACTCTGCGAATATTTACTTCCAAGTCTGAAATCAAGGGGGTTTGCAGTGTGGGTTGTTGCTACCACCTCTTATCTGAAGAGTTTGAAAACCCACATAAAGGTACAAGTTCTTCATATCCCATAATTTTATTTATTTGAGCATAATGGCTGCTTTGTATCTCTCCTTTTTTTGTTGTTGACATTATTGTCACTTTGAATTAACATTTGAGATAATATCTGATATTCTTGCAATATTAGAAATGTTACATCAAATGAAATTTGATGAACTATCACTTGCGTTGTATTTTATTATAGATTTTTTAGTCATAGTATGGTCTTAATGAATGCCGAAAACTGCAAATATGTGAAATTTTTGTGTGGTGTATTTTTAGAGAACTTCGGTTTAAAAATATTTGTAAGATATACATTTACTAAGGTAGTAAAGCTAAGTTATTTTGTCATAAATATAGAATGGACAAGGTTTGTTTTCATTTCCAAAGCCTCAATTTTGTAACGAATATTGATATTTGTCCCCTCAAAAAGTTTCTTACTGTAGTTTGAAGGGTCAAAATACTATGATTTTAAAAAGCTAGGAAACTGTGCAATTGTATGAAAACTGTGCTCCCTGGGCTGAGAAGGTGCCTGAGGAGCAAAGTACAGAGTACATTGACAGGACTGAAAGCACCTACAACCCTTCATCCAGAGCAGCTTCTGAAATTCCTCTCTTTGATCCATTTTATATCTCTTATTAGACACATGGCTTCAAAACCACAGGTTCAGGTTAGATGGTTATCTATTAATATTAGCAGTTTTCTTTTCTTTTAGTTTAGTGAAGTGTTTATCAACATCCAGTGTCCCTTGCTAAGAATTTTTAGGTCAGGAAGTTGTGTGAATATAGATGGTATTGCTTGCTCTTTTTCTCAATTTTAAAACCCAGATGACTGTAAAAATTTGATTATTTGTCATTTAGTCATTTCCAACAGGTAAAAATGATGATTGTATGATTCTACTGAAAATTGCCTGGGTGAAACAGGTCATCCTTAAAACTGGCAAAGGTTTTTGGGGAAAAGAGTTAATTGAATTTGAATTTTTTATGTCAGGGTTCTAAAAAGTATCTTTTAGGAAAAGTACACAGAAGTAAAATTGTCCATATATAGAGATACACAGAGTGAGAGAAAGAAAGCAAATTGGCAAAAAGTTAACAATAGTTTAATTTAAATGAAGAATATATGTTTGTCATGCCATTATTTCCAACTCTTCTCTGAGTAAAAAAATTTTCAAGATAAAAATTGGGGGGAAAAGTGAACCTAAAAAATTATTTATTCTAAAGTATATACCCAAATATTTACATTAGTTTTTAGCCCTTTTTGTGCATCTTTCCTAAAAGAAATGAAAAAAAAATACTTTAATACAATCACAGTTTTACAGCTTTTAAAATATTAAATGCAAAGTGTTTTCCTGGATCAGCAATCATAAAATTTTGGGTAGGGAAGTTTTTGTTCTTAGTTCAAGAGCTTCCTGTTCTATAGGTACAATGAAATGGGTTTTTTAAATAATTGGCTTAGTTCAGGGTAGGTGTAGCCACTTGGTGTGTCTTTCAATTCAGAGATACTGTCTTACAGTGTAAGATCTTTAATTTCAGTTGCCCGCTTCCTTCTTTCACTTTATCATCATGCCCCCCCAAATGCCTTCCCCTTCCAAAGGGCCTCTCTCTCCTCTTTAGGTGTTACATCTCAAGTCTGCCATCTCTGGTCGGGCTGGACCCTTGCAGCCATTGCTCAGTATCGTCAGGTCTCAGACCTAATCTCTGTACTTTACACCATGAGTGGGATCCTCTCTTTTGGCAGCGTGCTTTGTTCTCTGTCACACACATTTTTCTACATCTGACTCTCCTTCTGGAGTGATCTCCAGAGCTGGTTCTGCTGGCTTGAGATGTTTATTTCTTCACTTACATTTAAATCAAAATGCGTAGTGTACATGTGGCTTATGAGTAATTTTATCCATTCTCTGTCTGGTTTTTGTTGAGTATGTAAAGAAATTCAGATTTAAGTGGCTGTCGTTATTTTATGACAACCAGGATATGTCATTGGTACATTTTTCATCTGATGTCTGGTTCTTCAGTTCTGTTCTTTAAGGGGGTTGGCAGAAGCTACTTGCCAGGGTAGGAAAAAAATTAAGAGAGTGACCAGTTGCTCCTTTGCCTGTCCATTTTCTGTCAGTCTTTAGGTACCTTTTTTTTCCCTAGTCAAATAGTTGTTTAATATTCTTAATTATACTTATTTATAATGTGTTTTAATAAAGTGTAAACAGACATAAAGGAAGATATATATTTTTAGAGCTAAGTAAAAAGATTAGAGAGAGACCTTTGGGTTATGAGACCACTTTAGTTAACTTTTCTAACACACTATTGCATTAAATTATTTAGAAGAATTTATTGACCAGGTGTTCAGACTGAAATGAGAAATATCTTTGAATAAGGCATGTTCAATAGAGAGGCCTCTGCACAATCTGAAGGAAGAAGAAGGGTTAGTGCATCCACATCTTCAGCCTCTCCCACTTCGTTTCTGCCATGGAAAGATTTGATAGATTTATGAGTAGAGTGTAGACACTAGTTTTTATTCACTTTTGTATCTTCAGAACTAAGCACATTGCCTCAAACATGGTTCATGTTGATCAGTGTTTGTACAATGTGTGTTGAATAGATAATTGAGTGGCAGTTACCTTGTTCACTGCATCGATAGGATGACTTTGGGCCCAGGACTCAGGCAAGAAAAAGTGTTGGAAAGGTTTGTTAATGACAGTGACTGGCAGCCACAGACTCTCATTTTCCCTTCTTACAGGCAGAGTTAATTCATGGAAAGGCCTTCCTGTCAAAAATATCTTAACCATTGAGAATCATTGAGATTATCAGGTAAACAATACTAAGCTTAAGTGGTTAAAGCTAATAGTAACACCTTAATGTTATTTGATTTCCTCATAAATACCTGAAAAGAACAGAGAGTTGGGAACCTTGCTTGTCAGAAAAGCAAAGAGTAAGCAGGAAGAAACAGGACTCAGTGATATGATGAATTAGGTGAAGATGTATGCAATGTGAATACCTTCAAATACTTTGGAAGGAAAGAGTTGGAAAGCCAAGAGATAGGAGAAAAATAAGTGATAGGAATAACAAAAGCAACCTTGGTTCATGTTGCAGTTTTGCCTAGCTTTGGACTGCCACATTTTCTCATCTCAAAAACCAGGTGGCAAAAATCACTCCCTTCTCTCTTTCTCACACCCCTGTTTCCATTTTTCTTGCCTTATCTTGGCTATAGTAAAAGGAGAGAAGATATGAACCATCTCCTGCAATTTTTATAACAGTGTTTCTCAACTCTGGCTGCCCAGTTGGATCGTATATGACAGTTTCGGTGTCTAGATGCCTGGGACCCACTTCTGACCTTCTAATGTATAATCTCTAAGGGTGGGATTTGAATATAAGTATTTTTAAGAAGCACTATAGGTAATTCTGATGAACAGCATCGTTGAAAACAAGTGTTTGTTATGGTTCCTAAGAAGACAGAATTTTAGAAGATGTTCTGTAGAAATATATTCAAGGTTATTTGTAGTTATTTTAACCTCTCCCATGCAGAGACTTAGGTGGACTCTGCTCATGGGCTGTTTGCATATCCAAACCAAAGGCTGAACCCAGAAGGGTCCACAAGGGTATATCAGAGTCTGGAGTGCAAAGTAATTAACCACCCCCGCAAAAGTCCTTGAAGCATAGAGCTCAGAGTGAAAACCTGGGGAAACCAAACATAGAGGGCATAAATGCACAATAAAGTTAAGGTTTAGAAACTAGACAAAATCAAGGGGAAAAATGTAGAACAAGAAAAAAATGTCCAAGATAATTATTATGAGCACCACTAGAATTTTGATAGCTTAACTTTACTGATGAGCAGTGATGTCTGTGTGTGTGTGAAGGCAGACAACGCAAACAGTTTGTTCCTGTCTATTTAGCAGTGACTGTTTGCAAAGATGGAATATGGATGTGGTCTTATTTTGTATATACGGCATATGCTATATAGTCCTAGTATTCCTTGCTAAAATAGAAATCCACCACTGTACAGTTTGATCATTATATTGAAATAACTAACTTATAGGACAAGGTGTTCGCATGAACAAGGTTAGAGTATTTCCTGTCATATGTCTAGGACTAGGTTCCATGGAGCTATATTTCTGAATAATCAAGTATGGCATGTGTCTCTCCCTTCATATCTTACACACCTGCCTCTAACCCTCAGTTTGTTTGCACAGCTGTTTTTAAGTTTGGATTGGGGCAGTGTTGCCCTTTGGGATGTAAATTTGAGTTATTAATAGTCCAACATAGTACAGTAGAAAAGTCTGGTATGTACACTGCAACTTTTTATGATGATGTGTACTATGTAAACAATATGTGTTTTACATGAATATGTTTACCCAGTATGCTGTGGTAGACCATAGAGGTGGTCTGTCATGAATGTTAATTTTCAAAAATACCTCAAAACTCTCTGAGCAATTATGAATACCAAAGTTCTACCATATGTTTTAAAAACTGCTTTAAATATTTATACATTATAAGCCAGTAGTTCCTAGGAGAACACGAAATACCAGAAACAGTATTATTTAATGCAGTGCTTTATAGAATATATATGTTTTCCCAAGCTTGACTTGTTTCAGTGTTTTGTCTTAATATTGATCATCATTATCATAATTAATTTGAAATATTGATATTATTTCTTTCCCCTGAAGTTTGAGAGAGAGCTTCTTTTGGTTGTTTTTCCCATAAAGGTAGAAACATGCTGAGGAAACACTACTGGTTACCTATCCAGATCCACATCTCTCTTCTTCCTTGCTAACTGAGCTATGATTTTGTTCAAGCATCAGTTATTAGGAAGATTGAGCCCTGCTATAGCCTCAGAAATACGTGACTCTCAATCTAAATTAGTTATGGTAATTCCATTTATTTAGGAAAGGATATGAGACACAGTTCTTATCAATGAGGAGCATATATACTAGAGAGTTTCCTAGGAATTTTTTTTTTTCTGTTAAAAGTGAACACAAGACAGAAGCAGCGCTTTTTTTCTGCCTCTGGACTTTATCATCTGTATGTGTTTTTTCAGCCTAACGTATCAACCTGCTATGTATTCTGTCAGAAATTGATGTTAGTGCTGAAACTGAGTCATTCAGGCCCAGTCCGAAGAATGAATGGAATTTTCTTTTCCTGTATGTTTATATGATCATATCTGAGGCCTAGGAGTGTAGCACGAGTAGAGAAAGAGTTGGGGTCCTAGAAAGTCAGATCAGGTGGTTTCATAGAGCTTATTGAGTGGCCTTAATAGGAGCTCCTTCTAGAAGCAGCCCTTGTCTGGGCAGAGACTTGTGCTTGGTCTCTCCCTACCTCTTCCCAGCCCAATGTCAGGGAGTCTGCTAATATCATTAGTGCCTCCAAATACTGCAGATCTGCAGAGTCAAATATGAGTGGTGTAACCCTTGAAAGCCTATGGCCTACATTCATGTTTACCCCGGCCTTAATGTTTTACTGGGGAATTAAGGTGATCCTCCCTAGAACCCTCCATCTCCTTTTGTTTTTTTAACCAAAGGAGGGCTGTAGATCATCTTGTAGCGGCATCTTTCAATCTGGTCCTGCCATTTCTGTATCAAATAGAAATTTGTTAAGGGGATATGATACCTTTCTTACTGTAAATTGGTTCTCAATATGTCACCAGTAGGAATTTTAAGGGAGGAGGCTAGATTCTTATATAGTCATCTTCAATGTCTTTTAGAATTAACAGTTGGTTTCATTGCTTTAAATTTAGAGGTACTTCACCTGGAAAGGTATCTGGATGTTGAAGGAAAATACTTTGAGCATGTTATTTGAAATTGTAACATACTGCTTAAAAATAAGTGTATCTTATATTTTGAGATCTTTTGGATATTCAGTATATACTGTTAAAAACTCCTAAGATAGTATTAGCTAGTTATTATCAGCATTACACCATGTATTGTAGCTACAGAAAGGTATGACTAATTTCTTAGTCAAGTAAATAGCAGTGAATTAAGCTCTTCATTGCAGCAGTGCACACAATTGCTGTCTTTTCAGTAAAGACTTAACAGTATTTTCTATCTCATATAATATGTATTTTATTAAACAAATCTCTTTGTTTGCTTTCATCTTTTAATGCTAGAAGTTTGGAGGATGTAGAAGAATAAAGTGTGGTTTCTTTTTTCAAAAGAGCATGTGCTTTACTTCCATTTCCAGCCGTGTATGATTTTTCTGAGGAACTCTCCTGCTATAGTTCAGCTAGACCCTGCCTAAATTAGAACATGTATTTTTTTAAGCGTTGCTGACTCTACAAAAATAAGGGAAATCTCCATGGATCAAGAAAAATCAAAACCAAAAAATTAAAAGGAGAGAAGGCGAAGAGAGAGGAAGAGGAGTTGAAACTAGAGCAGGGAACTGTGAGCCGTAAGATAGCAGATGGTATTGTCTTGAGGCAAATGCTGGTCCCATTGGGATCTAGAGACTAACGTTGGGCCCCTACATGGTGGGGGAGCTGGACCTGAAAAGCTCATACTAAGCCATGACCTTGAATGAGACAAAGCAGTCTTCCGTCAGTCCCATGCCGAAGCAAATTCAAATCTTTGTGGGGGAATACTTCCCAAATTCTGGCCTTTGGAATTTCTACTGATTAAAATCTACCAAATGTAAGCTCAGAACTTAAAAAAAAAAAAAAAAAGGTAAATCACCAAATCTGCCTGGCTAGGTATCCTGCCTGCCCCTCACCCCATTCAACTAAAAATACTGAATGTAATTAAATTTCATTTCTTAAAAGCATTGAAATACTGGAAAGATACATAGTATTTATCAGGTCAATATACAGGAGAAGGTAGGAGTCCACAAAGATGATGGAAATGCTGAAGCTACTAAGGGTATTTGTATACCATGGCAAACTTGAGCTTTGGTTTCAAAGCCCTGCAAGGAGTGGGTTACAGATGATAAAACTTGCACTTAGGCAAACACAGAGAGGAGTCCCATAGGACAGACTCTTGTAAGTTGAGACCACAAGGATAAGGACTAAAGTTAGAGCAGCTGTAGTAGAAATAGAGTAGATTGAAACATAATTATGTAGAGGAGTAGAGATAAAGGAGAAGGATTGTCAAGGACTATTATCAGATTTCTGTTCCAAACAACTCGGTAGGTGATGGTACAGCTTACATGATGGGAAAAACTAAGGAAGGACCAAGTTTCAGGGCAAAGTTTTGAACGTGCTTAATAATTTGAGATGGCTTTATATATGAGTGATCATATTTTGGGGAAGTTTTATAAATACAGACATCTAAATACATGGAAATGGAACTGTTGTAGCATAATCACATAGGATTTATTTTTCTCTTATTTTCCAGAAAATCTGTAAGGTAGTAGCTGACATTGGTTCATATGGTTCAAGGGTGTGAGGGCCAAGGTCTCTGCAGTTTTATTGGCCTTTCACTATGGTTACATAATGGCTGCTGCTGCTCCAGCCATTGTAGTTCAAATGGAAAGAAATATGAAGATGGAAGAACTTTTCCCATGTGAGACAGCATCCTTTAAAGAACTTCCCTGGAAATTCTACCCAACAACTTCCTCTCCTCCATAGGCCATCTCTAGAAGGCTGGGAAATGTAACCTCCTAGATGGGCACATTGCAGCTCCAAATGAAATCAAGATTCTGTGAGTAACAAAGAAGGAGAAACTGGATATTGGTAGGCATTTAGCACTGTCTGCCTCTCTGTGTGTGTGTGTGTGTGTGTGTGTGTGTGTGTGTATACACATGTGTAATATTAATGCATGAATAGGTCCCTGGAAGGGGGAGAGTGATAAGGAGTGTGGGTAATATAACAGTATTTACATGTAACAGAATGTAATCATATCCATTGTCCTCTTCTTTCTTTTAATAATATAACTCCTCTTAGTTTTAGTAGAGCAAACATCACCCAGACACACAGCTAGAGCCCCTGTCTTCCATGTGAGAAAATTTAAGCCAGTAGAATGTGAGTCAGATAATGTGTGCAATTCATTTATTTATTTATTTATTTTTAATTTTTATTTTTTTGTGGTACGCAGGCCTCTCACTGTTGTGGCCTCTCCCATTGTGGAGCACAGGCTCCGGACGCGCAGGCTCAGCGGCCATGGCTCACGGGCCCAGCCGCTCCGCGGCATGTGGGATCTTCCCGGACCGAGGCACAAACCCGTGTCCCCTGCATCGGCAGGCAGACTCTCAACCACTGTGCCACCAGGGAAGCCCTGTGTGCAATTTATTTAAAAGGAAACTGCTTGCCCCCCTATTTTTTTTTTTCCACTCTTCCTACTGGCTAAGGAATAACAATCGCCTAATACTAAAGTTGGTAGCTAACTCTTCAAGGATGTCAGAGCAGCCTGACCCATATGGGTCTCTGGGTAACATGCTCTATACTGCCTGCCTCTCTCTGTACTATGACAAGAGAAAAAGATTTCTATCTTATTTAAAGACCTATGTTCTAAGCTCTTTTGTGGTACCCTATCTAGTACAGGTAGATCTAAGGTCTTGTTCTGAATGCTTCTCTTTTGGTGAAACTTTTACCTTGAGACTGTAACTGTTAGGCACTATGAATATACAACAAGCCAACAATAATTGCAACAACAAAGAATAACAAATTTTATGCATATGAATATATACGATTTATAAGTGATTTCTTAGAGGTAAGAAAAAAAGAGACTATAAGTGTTAAAAGAGCTATTCCAGCCAGAAGGTAAAAATTATTTCCTGTTAGGAAATCAGGAAGAGCTTTGTGAAGATAGTAACTTTTGAATTGAGCTTTGTGGGGTAGGATTTAGGTAGACAAAAATGTGGAGAGGGCTTCCCTGGTGGCGCAGTGGTTGAGAGTCCGCCTGCCGATGCAGGGGACACGGGTTCGTGCCCCGGTCTGGGAAGAGTCCACATGCCGTGGAGCGGCTGGGCCCATGAGCCATGGCCGCTGAGCCTGCACATCCGGAGCCTGTGCTCCGCAATGGGAGAGGCCACAACAGTGAGAGGCCTGCGTACCGCAAAAAAAAAAAAAAAAAAAAAAAAAATGGAGAGGAGCATTCCAAGTATTAGGAACAAGGTGGGTTAAGGCATGGCAGGGCACTCATTGGAGATGGATGAATATTCTAGGTGATAACCTGATTCATATAAAGTACAGAAGTGTGATATGAGGTGGAAAAGAAAAGCAGGAGTCAGTTCAAAAGGACCTCATATGGAAAGTCCATTTTGGAAATGAGAATTTTGAGCAGAACAATAACATGACCAAAAGCAGAAATTGTTAAGGCCTGTGATTTTTCAACCATGAGATTCACTGGGACCCTAGCAGTGGAACAGTGGGGAAACCTGAAATCGTGGGACCAAGGCTAGGAGAACTAATGCAAGAGAAGCATTCACCCCAAAGGAGGTAGCTAGCTGCTGACGCTGGTATTCAAAAGGCAAACTCCAGTCAGATATGAGCTGACATCTATTATCAAAGGGTCTTATTGGAAAATTGGAGCACACGCAGCGGGAGTTTCTGATCAGATGTAAAACTACACATGATGGTTAATAAATACTATGGCAAGGGCTTTCTCTGGCTCTCCCAGTATATTGACTGACATGTGGACAGTGAAAATGAAAGAGTTCTACTTAAAAAAAAAAAATGATGAGCATTTACTATGAGTGTAAAACTATTTCAAATATAATACTTTACTTTTATTAATTACTTTATTCCTCATAATACTCTATAAAGTAATACAGTCATTTCTTGGTATCCATAGGGGATTGGTTCCAGGACCCTTGTGGATACCAAAATTCATGGATGCTCAAGTTCCTTACATAAAGTGGCATAGTATTTGTATATAACCTACTCATATCCTCCTGTGTACTTTAAATCATCTCTAGATTACTTATACCTAACACAATGCATATGCTATGTATATAGTTGCCTGGTGCACAGCAAATTCAAGTTTTGCCTTTTAGAACTTTCTGGAATTTATTTTCCAAATAGTTTCCATCCACAGTTGGTTGAATTCTGTAGGTGCGGAACCCAGGGATATGGAAGGCTGACTGTACTGTTATTATCGTGTTCATTCTCAGATGAGAAAACTAAGTTACAGAGAGGTTAAGTAACCTAAGATCACACAGTTAATAAGTGAAAGAGTTAGAATTTTAGCCCAGTCGTTCTGGCTTAGATTCACACTCTTAAAACTCAGAGCTGGGGTAGAGGGATAGGATTTGGCCTCTGGGGAGATTCGGTTAAATTTTAAACCATCAGGGCTATAACCCAGTGTGCTAGCATTCTGGATGATACCAGTTTTATCAGAGGACTAGAATCTAAATGAGAACATGAGACAAAATTATAGGCAGACTGTGTGGGCATAAATAGGGGTGAGTAGGGGAAGATGCTCCTCAGGGAGTACACAAATGCTAGTTCTTCCAGGGTACAGAATAGAGGCCAAGCACTAGTTCTAGCCCTCACCTGGGTTTAAGAACAGTGCTCCTTAAATATGGAAAAGCTTGGTTAGTTTGAGTTTAGCAGCTGGGTAGGGACATTGATTTGGCAGATACTGAGACAGTTTGGGGATCGGTAAATGTGTCCTTTGGGTTAAGACAGTTCCCTAATCCCTGCCTCCCTCTCTTCAGTTTTGTGCTCTATAACTTGTTCACAGTCGAATGAAGTGACCTGATGCTGTTTTCCTTCTGTGGAATATGGTTAGGCTGAGGTGTCTCTGAGTGTCCCAACTCACATAAAAGTGCTCACCTTTTGTCTGAAGGAGCAGCACTATCCTTCAAGGCCTTTATTTTGTGTTATGGTTCGGTAAATATAGGTACTCATAAGATAAATGTGGCATCTCCCACTTTTTCTATAAGCTGTCTTTTTATGCAGATATCAGCTATTTTGTTTATTAGGATTAAGATATTATTAAATTGACATGACTTTAATAATTCTATCCTATTTTAATTTCTCCTTTTTTGCTTTTATTCCCTGTACTACATAATTAGCTTCTTTTTTACATCTTTATTGGAGTATAATTGCTTTACAATCCTGTGTTAGTTTCTGCTTTATAACAAAGTAAATCAGTTATACATATACATATGTTCCCATATTTCCTCCCTCTTGCGTCTCCCTCCCTCCTTCCCTATCCTACCCCTCTAGGTGGTCACAAAGCACCTAGCTGATCTCCCTGTGCTATGTGGCTGCTTCCCACTAGCTATCTATTTTACGTTTGGTAGTGTATATATGTCCATGCCACGCTCTCACTTGGCCCCAGCTTACCCTTCCCCCTCCCCATATCCTCAAGTCCATTCTCTAGTCGGTCTGTGTCTTTATTCCCGTCTTACCCCTAGGTTCTTCATGACTTTTTTTTTTTTCTTAGATTCCATATATGTGTTAGCATACGGTATTTGTCCTTCTCTTTCTGACTTACTTCACTCTGTATGACAGACTCTAGGTCCATCCATCTCACTACAAATAACTCAATTACGTTTCTTTTTGTGGCTGAGTAATATTCAATTGTATATATGTGCCACACCTTCTTTATCCATTCATCCAATGATGGACACTTAGGTTGCTTCCATGTCCTGCCTATTGTAGATAGAGCTGCAATGAACATTTTGGGACATGACTCTCTTTGAATTATCGTTTTCTCAGGGTATGTGCCCAGTAGTGGGATTGCTGGGTCATATGGCAGTTGTATTTGTAGTTTTTTAAGGAACCTCCATACTGTTCTCCATAGTGGCTGTACCAATTCACGTTCCCACCTGCAGTGCAAGAGTGTTCCCTTTTCTCCACATGCTCTCCAGCATTTATTGTTTCTAGATTTTTTGATGATGGCCATTCTGACTGGTGTGAGATGATATCTCATTGTAGTTTTGATTTGCATTTCTCTAATGATTAATGATGTTGAGCATTCTTTCATGTGTTTGTTGGCAGTCTGTATATCTTCTTTGGAGAAATGTCTACTTAGGTCTTCTGCCCATTTTTGGATTGGGTTGTTGTTTTTCTGTTACTGAGCTGCATGAGCTGCTTGTAAATTTTGGAGATTAATCCTTTGTCAGTTGCTTCATTTGCAAATATTTTCTCCCATTCTGAGGGTTGTCTTTTGGTCTTGTTTATGGTTTCCTTTGCTGTGCAAAAGCTTGTAAGTTTCATTAGGTCCCATTTGTTTATTTTTGTTTTTATTTCCATTTCTCTAGGAGGTGTGTCAAAAAGTATCTTGCTGTGATTTATGTCATAGAGTGTTCTGCCTATGTTTTCCTCTAAGAGTTTGATAGTTTGTGGCCTTACATTTAGGTCTTTAATCCATTTTGAGCTTATTTTTGTGTATGGTGTTAGAGAGTGTTCTAATCTCATACATTTACATGGACCTGTCCAGTTTTCCCAGCACCACTTATTGAAGAGGCTGTCCTTTCTCCACTGTACATTCCTGCCTCCTTTATCGAAGATAAGGTGACCATATGTGCGTGGGTTTATCTCTGGGCTTTCTGTCCTGTTCCACTGCTCTATCTTTCTGTTTTTGTGCCAGTACCATACTGTCTTGATTACTGTAGCTTTGTAGTATAGTCTGAAGTCAGGAAGCCTGATTCCTCCAGCTCCGTTTTTCGTTCTCAAGATTGCTTTGGCTATTCGGGGTCTTTTGTGCTTCCATACAAATTGTGAAAATTTTTGTTCTAGTTCTGTGAAAAATGCCAGTGGTAGTTTGATAGGGATTGCATTGAATCTGTAGATTGCTCTGGGTAGTAGAGTCGTTTTCACAATGTTGATTCTTCCAATCCAAGAACATGGTATATCTCTCCATCTATTTGTATCATCTTTAATTTCTTTCATCAATGCCTTATAGTTTTCTGAATACAGGTCTGTTGTCTCCTTAGGTAGGTTTATTCCTAGATATTTTATTCTTTTTGTTGCAATGGTAAATGGGAGTGTTTCCTTAATTTCACTTTCAGGTTTTTCATCCTTAGTGTATAGGAATGCCAGAGATTTCTGTGCATTAATTTTGTATCCTGCTACTTTACCAAATTCATTGATTAGCTCTAGTAGTTTTCTGGTAGCATCTTTAGGATTCTCTATGTATAGTATCATGTCATCTGCAAAGAGTGACAGCTTTACTTCTTCTTTTCCGATTTGGATTCCTTTTATTTCCTTTTCTTCTCTGATTGCTGTGGCTAAAACTTCCAAAACTATGTTGAATAAGAGTGGTGAGAGTGGGCAACCTTGTCTTGTTCCTGATCTTAGTGGAAATGCTTTCAGTTTTTCACCATTGAGGACGATGTTGGCTTTGGGTTTGTCATATATGGCCTTTATTATGTTGAGGAAAGTTCCCTCTATGCCTACTTTTGCAGGGTTTTTATCATAAATGGGTGTTGAATTTTGTTGAAAGCTTTCTCTGCATCTATTGAGATGATCATATGGTTTTTCTCCTTCAATTTGTTAATATGGTGTATCACGTTGTTTGATTTGCGTATATTGAAGAATGCTTGCATTCCTGGAATAAACCCCACTTGATCATGGTGTATGATCCGTTTAATGTGCTGTTGGATTCTGTTTGCTAGTATTTTGTTGAGGATTTTTGCATCTATGTTCATCAGTGATATTGGCCTGTAGCTTTCTTTCTTTGTGACATCCTTGTCTGGTTTTGGTATCAGGGTGATGGTGGACTCGTAGAATGAGTTTGGGAGTGTTCCTCCCTTTGCTATATTTTGGAAGAGTTTGAGAAGGATAGGTGTTAGCTCTTCTCTAAATGTTTGACAGAATTCGCCTGTGAAGCCATCTGGTCCTGGGCTTTTGCTTGTTGGAAGATTTTTAATCACAGTTTCAATTTCAGTGCTAGTGATTGGTCTGTTCATATTTTCTGTTTCTTCCTGATTCAGTCTTGGCATTTCTAAGAATTTTTCCATTTCTTCCAGGTTGTCCACTTTATTGGCATATAGTTGCTTGTAGTAGTCTCTCATGATCCTTTGTGTTTCTGCAGTGTCAGTTGTTACTTCTCCTTTTTCATTTCTAATTCTATTCATTTGAGTCTTCTCCCTTTTTTTCTATATGAGTCTGGCTAATGGTTTATCAATTTTGTTTGCCTTCTCAAAGAACCAGCTTTTAGTTCTATTGATCTTTGCTATCATTTCCTTTGTTTCTTTTTCATTTATTTCTGATCTGACCTTGATGATTTCTTTCCTTCTGCTAACTTTGGGGATTTTTGTTCTTCTTTCTCTAATTGCTTTAGGTGCAAGGTTAGGTTGTTTATTTGAGATGTTTCCTGTTTCTTAAGGTAGGATTGTATTGCTATAAACTTCCCTCTTAGAACTGCTTTCACTGCATCCCATAGGTTTTGGGTCGTCGTGTCTCCATTGTCATTTGTTTCTAGGTATTTTTTGATTTCCTCTTTGATTTCTTCAGTGATCACTTCGTTATTAAGTAGTATATTGTTTAGCCTCCATGTGTTTGTATATTTTACAGATCTTTTCCTGTAATTGATATCTAATCTCATAGCGTTGTCGTTGGAAAAGATACTTGATACAATTTCAATTTTCTTAAATTTACCAAGGCTTGATTTGTGACCCAAGATATGATCTATCCTGAAGAATGTTCCATGAGCACTTGAGAAAAATGTGTATTCTGTTGTTTTTGGATGGAGTGTCCTATAAATATCAATTAAGTCCATCTTGGTTAATGTATCATTTAAAGCTTGTGTTTCCTTATTTATTTTCATTTTGGATGATCTGTCCATGGGTGAAAGTGGGGTGTTAAAGTCCCCTACTATGAATGTGTTACTGTCGATCTCCCCTTTTATGGCTGTTAGTATTTGCCTTATGTATTGAGGTGCTCCTATGTTGGGTGCATAAATATTTACAATTGTTATATCTTCTTCTTGGATCGATCCCTTGATCATTATGTAGTGTCCTTCTTTGTCTCTTCTGATAGTCTTTATTTTAAAGTCTATTTTGTCTGATATGAGAATTGCTACTCCAGCTTTCTTTTGGTTTCCATTTGCATGGAATATCTTTTTCCAACCCCTCACTTTCAGTCTGTATGTGTCTCTAGGTCTGAAGTGGGTCTCTTGTAGATAGCATATATATGGGTCTTGTGTTTGTATGCATTCAACCAGTCTGTGTCTTTTGGTGGGAGCATTTAAACCATTTTCATTTAAGGTAATTATCGATATGTATGTTCCTATTCCCATTTTCTTAATTGTTTTCGGTTTGTTATTGTAGGTATTTTCCTTCTCTTGTGTTTCTTGCCTAGAGAAGGTCCTTTAGCATTTGTTGTACAGCTGGTTTGGTCGTGCTGAACTCTCTCACCTTTTGCTTGTCTGTAAAGGTTTTAATTTCTCCATCAAACCTGAGTGAGATCCTTGCTGGGTAGAGTAATCTTGGTTGCAGGTTTTTCTCCTTCATCACTTAAAATATGTCCTGCCAGTCCCTTCTGGCTTGCAGAGTTTCTGCTGCAAGATCAGCTGTTAACCTTATGGGGATTCCCTTGTGTGTGATTTGTTGGTTTTCCCTGGCTACTTTTAATATGTTTCCTTTGTGTTTAATTTTTGATAGTTTGATTAATATGTGTCTTGGCGTGTTTCTTCTTGGATTTATCCTGTATGGGACTCTGTGTGCTTCCTGGACTTGATTAACTGTTTCCTTTCCCATATTAGGGGAGTTTTCAACTATAACCTCTCCAAATATTTTCTCAGTCCCTTTCTTTTTCTCTTCTCCTTCTGACACCCCTATAATTCGAATGTTGGTGCATTTAATGTTATCCCAGAGGTCTCTGAGACTGTCCTCAGTTCTTTTCATTCTTTTTTCTTTATTCTGCTCTGCAGTAGCTATTTCCACTATTTTATCTTCCAGGTCACTTATCCGTTCTTCTGCCTCAGTTGTTCTGCTATTGATTTCTTCTAGAGTATTTTTAATTTCATTTATTGTGTTGTTCATCATTGCTTGTTTCCTCTTTAGTTCTTCTGGGTCCTTGTTAAATGTTCCTTGCATGTTGTCTATTCTATTTCCAAGATTTTGGATCATCTTTACTCTCATTATTCTGAATTCTTTTTCAGGTAGGCTGCCTATTTCTCCTTCATTTGTTAGGTCTGGTGGGTTTTTATCTTGCTCCTTCATCTGCTGTGTGTTTTTCTGTCTTCTCATTTTGCTTATCTTACTGCGTTTGGGATCTCCTTTTTGCAGGCTGCAGGTTCGTAGTTCCCGTTGTTTTTGCTGTCTGTCCCCAGTGACTAAAGTTGGTTCAGTGGGTTGTGTAGGCTTCCTGGTGGAGGGGACTAGTGCCTGTGTTCTGGTGGATGAGGCTGGATCTTGTCTTTCTGTTGGGCAGGTCCATGTCTGGTGGTGTGTTTTGGAGTGTCTGTGGCCTTATTATGATTTTAGGCAGCCTCTCTGCTAATGGGGGGTGTTGTGTTCCTGCCTTGCTAGTTGTTTGGCATAGGGTGTCCAGCACTGTAGCTTGCTGGTCGTTGAGTGAAGCTGGGTGTTGGTGTTGAGATGGAGGTCACTGGGAGATTTTTGCCGTTTGATATTATGTGAAGCTGGGAGGTCTCTTGTGGACCAGTGTCCTGAAGTTGGCTCTCCCACCTCAGAGGCACAGCACTGACTCCTGGCTGCAGCACCAAGAGCCTTTCATCCACATGGCTCAGAATAAAAGGGAGAAAAAGTAGAAAGAAAGACGATAAAATAAAGTAAGATAAAATAAAATAACGTTATTAAAATAAAAAATAATTAAGAAAAAAAATTTTTAAGTAAAAAACAAAACAAAAAACCGATGGAGAGAACCCTAGGACAAATGGTGAAAGCAAAGCTATACAGACAAAATCTCACACAGAAGCATACACATACACACTCACAAAAAGAGAAAAAGTGGAAGAAATAATAAATCTTGCTCTCAAAGTCCACCTCCTCAATTTGGGATGATTCGTTGTCTATTCAGGTATTCCACTGATGCAAGGTACATCAAGTTGATTGTGGAGATTTAATCCACTGCTCCTGAGGCTGCTGGGAGAAATTTCCCTTTCTCTTCTTTGTTCGCACAGCTCCTGGGGCTCAGCTTTGGATTTGGCCCCGCCTCTGCGTGTAGGTCGCCGGAGGGCGTCTGTTCTTCGCTCAGACAGGAAGGGGTTAAAGGAGCAGCTGCTTCGGGGGCTCTGGCTCACTCAGACCGGGGGGGAGGGAGGGGCACCAACTGCGGGGAGAGCCTGCGGCGGCAGAGGCCTGCATGACATTGCACCAGCCTGAGGCGCGCCGTGCGTTCTCCCGGGAAGTTGTCCTTGGATCCCGGGACCCTGGCAGTGGCAGGCTGCACAGGCTCCCTGGAAGGGAGGTGTGGGTAGTGACCTGTGCTCACACACAGGCTTCTTGGTGGCGGCAGCAGCAGCCTTAACATCTCATGCCTGTCTCTGGGGTCCGTGCTGTTAGCCGCGGCTCGCGCCCGTCTCTGGAGCTCCTTTAAGCAGGGCTCTTAATCCCCGCTCCTCGCGCACCAGGAAACAAAGAGGGAAGAAAAAGTCTCTTGTCTCTTCGGCAGCTCCAGACTTTTTCCCATACTCTCTCCTGGCTAGCCGTGGTGCACTAACCCCCTGCAGGCTGTGTTCAGGCAGCCAACCCCAGTCCTCTCCCTGTGAGCCGACCGAAGCCTGAGCCTCTCGGGCTGGTGAGTGCTGGTCGGCACCGATCCTCTGTGCGGGAATCTCTCCGCTTTGCCCTCCGCACCCCTGTTGCTGTGCTCTCCTCCACGGCCCCGAAGCTCCCCCACTTTGCCACCCGCAGTCTCCGCCCGTGAAGGGGCTTCTAGTGTGTGGAAACCTTTCCTCCTTCACAGCTCCCTCTCACTGGTGCAGGTCCCGTCCCTATTCTTTTGTCTCTGTTTATTCTTTTTTCTTTTGCCCTACCGAGGTACGTGGGGGGGTTTCTTGCCTTTTGGGAGGTCTCAGGTGTTCTGCCAGCGTTCAGTAGGTGTTCTGTAGGAGTTGTTCCACGTGTAGATGTATTTCTGGTGTATCTGTGGGGAGGAAGGTGATCTCCGCGTCTTACTCTTCCGCCGTCTTCCCCCTCTCCCATGATTAGCTTCTTATTTTATTTCTAATCATTTTCTGTCTGTGTGGGCTACATGGGCACTGAGAGAAAGGAGGTTGAGAAAGCTTCAGGATGAATTCTGCCTATAATGTAGAGGTATGTGACTTATGAAGAGCCACATCTTGGAAAGCAAGAGAGTGGTTAACCATACCTGTATCAATTTAAATACTTTTGCCTACAAATAATAGCAAGTTTACTTAACAGTGGCATAAGCAATAAAGTCATTATCTCACATAATCAGCAGTCAGGAGGTAGCAGTTTTAGGGTTGGTTCACTGGCTTCCTGACATCAGGGCACTGGGCTCACGTCTAGACTTCCCTCTCCGGGCTACAAGGTGACAGCTGCAGTTGTAAGCATCATGTCTTCATGAGAAGTAGGTATGAATTAAAGCCTTTCTTCTCAAGCATCTCTCTCCTTTTGTCAAGGAGGAAAAAAATCCATCCAGAAATTTCTTAGCAGAATTGCCTCATGTCTCATTGTCTAGACATAATTCACAGGGTACCTTCTGGCTGCAAAGGAGTCTGACAAAGTGAATATTTGACTTTTTCAGTTTCTGTTTTGGGGCAAGCAGAGTAGACAGGCGTTAAAAATGACTGTTGAATAGCTTCTAAAAGGATCTGCAGAAACATCCTTTTTCTTCTCCCCCCCGGCCCACACTTCTTCCTTGTCTCCTCTCTCTGTGTCCTGATTTTGGGGGTTGAGAGGAATAACTCTCTAAAGGAGAGGTGCAGTGATTTCTCCATATATTCTTTTGCTTTGGTACCACCACATTATTCAACCATAGGTGGTTTAGTTTTTATCTCTCACGATGGACTCTGAGCTCCTCTAAGACAAAAAGCTTATCTTTAAAATTTTTCTTTAAATGCCTAACACTCACCATAATATGTGGTATTATAGTAAGTGCTCAGTTAAAGAAATGGCATGAAATGAAATTATAAATTAAGGAAAAACTGATTCTACACTGTTTAAAACTAAAGAAGGAACAAAAGTATTTGATAAGACATCTTGAGAAAAATAATTATGTTGAAATAAGTAGTTTGAGAATTAAAGGTATTAGTCTGGCTTTGCCCTTCATAGCAAAGTTAAGAAACAGGTTAGGGAAGTTTTACATTCCAGAGATCACTAGAGCAAAATGATGAAAACACACTACCCTGGTGAGATAGAGGTCTTATTGAACTTTAAATCTCTATAACCTCAGATTATAAATTATAACTCCTCTCTTTATTATTCCTTGAGAAGAAACAAAAAGATTACAGATATTCACCTATTAACTACAAAATTTTTTTCTCCCAAGCATGTTATCTTTCACCACAAAGCATATGATGACCACAAAGTTGTAAACTGTTCTTGGAAGAAAATTGTATTTGTTCTCTTGATTATAGTAGTGATTCTGCATTTGTTTTACTCAGACCCACATTAAATATATTTTATATCACTACCTAGTATGTATATAGATAGATAAATAGATAAATAATACTGGTACTGAACTTTTATTAAAAAGTACTTTTTATTCTTTTTAGTTAATATTTGTTCTTTGAAAGGTACTGGGTCTCACAACACACAATGTGTGCTGGTATTCTTTTTCTATTTCTTTCTATTGTGTAAAATATTGATCACAATCCACTAAATTAATTTCGTGATCCAGTAGTGGGTCATAGCCAGTGGTGTGACGCTAAATATTTTAATGGTTTGCTCCATCCCTGAATAAAAACCCTAATATGTAGCGTTTCCTGATTTCCATGATATAAATACACCCAGTTTGGCCAGTTTCAAGCTATCAACCTGTTGTCACTGAATGCTGAACTGGGAAGAGATGACACAATCTCTCTCTCTCTGGAGCCAACTTCACTGCACCACTGGCTTTAACCCACAGTTTGAAATAAACACAAATTTATGTTTGTTATATGTAAGTGAATTAGTTGTCTTGTTGATGCTAGGAGAATGTTGCTCTTTATGGTTGAGCAGGTATTCCTGCCAATGGGGGGAGGTTTGGTCGATGCATGATGCAGATACACAATGCACAGTGCAGGGAGAGAGGAGGCCAAAGAAGACTTTTTTATGTTTAAATTTTTCTTGTCTTGCCATAAAATACAAATTTTATTTCACAAGAGTATAGGTCTGATTTACATAGTTGAATTATATTTATCCTTTTAGTTTTAATATATTCAAGAAACTGGTAAGATATGAATGCTTCAGAAATCTGGGCAGTTCAGTATAATTTCAATATGCCTGTTATCCTTAGATAATATTTTGAATACCATATACAGTTAACCTTATTTGAAGGCTAAAATGAATATGAAGAAATTTTCATAGAATTGTGCTATAGCCTTTGATGCTTATTTTAAGCTATAACATTCTAAGGTGGGAAATAAGTTTCCAAACTTTTACAACTAAAATTCAAATGTTATCTTTACTTGAGAGTGTGTCAGTCTCTACCTGGCAAGTCTTCAGATACCCTTGAAGAGTATTTGTAAGGAAGCCTAGGGAGTCTTAGTCCATCCTTGAAAAGGATAACAAGGAACAGAGACTGAACTTCAAAACAAAAGGGTTGGTAAATGATATATATTTGACTTAAAAAAAATTTTTTTTTGTGAGAAACTATAAGGTGCCTATCAACCTAAATTTTATTTTTATAAAGCATTATAAAAATGACACAGATGCATGTCACACACACAAAAATAAATTTTAATAAAGTACTTTGTACTGTGAATAAACTAAAAATATTAAGCATTTATTTACTTACCTTTTAACATAAGTAATACATAGATACATTATCATTAATAAAAAAATTCTGACAGTATACAAACATGTACAATAAAAAGTTAAAGCCCTTTTATGGCATCACTACCCACAGTGACACTGCCTTCTCATACTTCTTTCTATGCATGTACATATACAAATACATATATGTACAAATATTTAGGATTTAAGATACATGTAATGATTCACTAATTCATTTACCTATTCTTCTAACAAATATTTATTGCATGTCTACAATGTGCCAAGTACTTTTCTAGGAGCTAGAGAAATGGAAGGAAAAATGTTCCTGCTGTCATGTCCTGTCATTCGATCCTAGTGGGTAGAGACAGCAGAGTAATAAGCAAATAGGTAGGTAGATAGATAGATAGATAGATAGATTTATATCTATCTATCTATATATATATATCCTAATGTACCCCCTGTCCTGCCTTTCCCCTGTGGTAACCATACATTTGTTTTCTATGCTGTGAGTCTGTTTCTGTTTTGTAAGTAATGGTAACCATACATTTGTTTTCTATGCTGTGAGTCTGTTTCTGTTTTGTAAATAAGTTCATTTGTATAATTTTTTTTTTAGATTCCACATATAAGTGATATCATATTATACTTGTCTTTCTCTGACTTACTTCACTTAGTATGATAATCTCTAGGTTCATCCATTTTGCTGCAAGTGGCATTTTTCATTCTTTTTTATGACTAATATTCCATTGTATATATGTACCTCATCCTCTTTATCCATTCATCTGTCAGTGGATACTTAGGTTGCTTTTATGTCTTGGCTATTATAAATAGTGCTGCTCTGAACATTGGGGTGCATGTATCTTTTTGAATTAGAGTTTTCTCCAAATATATGCCCAAGGCTGGGATTGCTGGATCATATGGCAACTCTCTTTTTAGTTTTTTAAGGAACCTCCATACTGTTTTCCATAGTGGCTGCACCAATTGACATTGTCACCAACAGTACAGGAGGGTTCCCTCTTCTCCACACCCTCTCCAGCATTTATTATTTGTAGAATTTTTGATGATGGCCATTCTGACTGGTGTGAGGTGATACCTCATTGTAATTTTGATTTGCATTTCTCTAATAATGAGATGTTGGGCATTTCTTCATGTGCCTATTTGCCATCTCTATGTCTTCTTTGAAGAAATGTCTATTTAGGTCTTCTGTCCATTTCTTGATTGGGTTGTTTGTTTTTTTGATATTGAGCTGTTTGAGCTGTTTATATATTTTGGAAGTTAATCTGTTGTCGGTTGCATTGTTTGAAAATATTTTCTCCCATTCCATAGGTTGTCTTTTCATTTTGTTTATGGTTTCCTTTGCTGTGCAAAAGCTTATAAGTTTGATTAGGTCCCATTTGTTTATTCTTGCTTTTATTTCTTTTGCCTTGGGAGACTGACCTGAGAAAACATTGGTACAATTTATGTCAGAGAATGTTTTGCCTATGTTCTCTTCTTGGAGTTTTATGATGTCATGTCTTATATTTAAGTCTTTAAGCCATTTTGAATTTATTTTTGTGTATGGTGTGAGGGAGTGTTCTAACTTCATTGATTTACATGCGGCTGTCCAGCTTTCCCAACACCACTTAATGAAAAGACTGTCTTTTCTCCATTTATATTCTTGCCTCCTTTCTTGAAGATTAATTGTAGCTGTGTGGGTTTATTTTTGGGCTCTCTATTCTGTTTCATTGATCTTATGTCTGTTTTTGTGCCAATACCACACTGTTTTGATTACTGTAGCTTTGTGGTATTGTCTGAAGTCTGGGAGGGTTATGCCTTCAGCTTTGTTCTTTTTCCTCAGGATTGCTTTGGCAATTCTGAGTCTTTTGTGGTTCCATATGAATTTTAGGATTATTTGTTCTAGTTCTGTGAAAAATGTCATGGATAATTTGATAGGGATCACGTTAAATCTGTAGATTACTTTGGGTAGTGTGGCCATTTTAACAATATTAATTCTTCTAGTTCAAGAACATGGGATATCTTTTTATTTCTTTGAATCACCTTCAGTTACCTTTATCAATGTTTTATAGTTCTCAGCATGTAAGTCTTTCACCTCCTTGGTCAGGTTTATTCCTACTTTTTTTTTTTTTTGGACACAATTTTTAAAGGGATTTTTTTTTTTTTTACTTTCTCTTTCTGATATTTCATTGTTAGAGTAAGGAAATTCAACAGATTTCTGTACGTTAATCTTGTAACCTGCTACCTTGCTGAATTCGTTTATCTGTTCTAATAGTCTTTATGTGGAGTCTTTAGGGTTTTCTATATAGACTATTTTATCATCTTCATATAATGACAATTTTACCTCTTCCCTGCCAGTTTGGATACCTTTTATTTATTTTCTTGTCTGATTGCTGTGGCTAGGACTTCCAGTACTATATTGAATAGAAGTGGTAAGAGTGGGCATCCTTGTCTTGTTCCAGATTTTAGCAGGAAGACTTTCAGCTTTTCCCTATTGAGTATTATGTTGGTGTGTGTTTGTCATAAATAGCTTTTATTATATTGAGATACGTTTTCTCTATACCCACTTGGTGAGAGTTTTTATTGTGAATGGATGCTGAATTTTATCAAATGCTTTTTCTGCATCTGTTGAGGTGATCATGTGGTTTTTGTGTTTTCTTTTGTTGCTGTGGTGTATCACATTGATTGATTTGTGTGTTGAACCATCCTTGTGACCCTAGGATGAATCCAACTTGATCATGGTATATAATCCTTTTATGTGTTGTTGCATTCAGTTTGCTCATATTTTGTTGAGGATTTTCACATTTGTGTTCATCAAAGATACTGGCCTGTAATTTTCTTTTTTGGTAGTATCTTTGTCTGGTTTTGGTATTAGGATAATGGCGTCTTCATAGAATGACTTTGAGCGTCTTCCCTCCTCTGCAGTCTTTTGGAAGAGTTTGAAAAGAATTGGTATAAGTTCTTCTTTGTATGTTTGGTAGAATTCCTCAATGCAACCATCTGGTCCTGGACTTTTGTTTGTAAAGTTTTTTCTTTATTACAGATTCTATTTCAAGTCTAGTGATAATTGTTCAAATTATCTGTTTCTTCTTGATTCAGTTTTCATGGGCCTTATATTTCTAGAAACTTGTCCACTACTTCTAGGTTGTCCAGTTTATTGGCATATAATTGTTCATAGTATTCTCTTATGGGTTTTTTTTTTTTGTATTTCTGTGGTATTGGTTTTTATTTCTCCTCTTTCATTTCTTTTTTTGTTTATTTGGTCCTCTCTCTTTTCTTCTTGGTGGCCAGAGGTTTGTTGATTTTGTTTATCCTTTCAAAAACCCAGCTCTTGGTTTTATTGATTTTTTTCTAATTTTTTTGAATCTTTATTTTATTTATTTCCTCTCTGATGTTTATTATTTCCTTCTTTATGCTGACTTTAGGTTTTGTTTGTTTTTCTTTTACTAATTCTTTTAGGTGGTAGGTTAGGTTGTTTATTTGAGATTTTTCTTGCTTTATGAGGAAGGCCTATGTTGCTATGAACTTCCCCCTTAGGACTGCTTTTGCTGCATCCCATGTGTTTCATATGTTTGTGTTTTCATTGTCATTTGTCTCAAGGTATTTTTGAATTTCCTCTTTGATTTCATTGTTGACCCATTGGTTTTTTAGTAGCATGTTGCTTAGTCTCCATGTAATCATTTTCTTCTCATTTCTCTTTGTGTGGTTGATCTCTAGTTTCCTGTTGTTGTGGTCAGAAAAGATGCTTGAAATAATTTCTGTCCTCTTAAATTTGTTGAGGCTTTTTTTGTGAAGGGACAGTTTTATATGAAGCAGCCAGGGAAGACCTTGTTAA